>NC_135087.1:13693382-13995735 GCF_051107435.1 Chaetodon auriga | reverse complement strand
TATTTCATGTCCTCAGTGGCTGAGGTGTTGTGTTCGTGTGTGTCCGCCTGGCAGCGGTGAGCGCTGTGAAAGACCTTTTTCTAATTCTTGCTTCTTTCTTTGTTATTGCTGCCGTGAAGAGGTTCAAGGTAAGCTGCTTACTTTGTGCTTCTGTTATTACTTCACAGAGCGCGCGCACACACACACACACACATGGTGTCTGCTTTTTAGACACTTGATAGCACTTCTCTTTTCACACCCTGCCCTGACTGTAAAAGAAGGTCATGGTCGCAGTTTGTCCATACAGTCTTTGCATTATTAATAGTTTTTTTTGTACCACTGTTGTGCACTTAAAAAGATGTCATAATTACAGACATGTTTCCTTCCATATGAATCAGAGAGAGCTGATGAGTGGAAAGAACTTGAAAGCTTTTAATAACATTGTATTGTTTAACTGCCTGGTTGGGAGTGGGGATGACAGACAAAGCTACAGTTGTGTCATAGTGTCACTATCAAGAATTGTCGCTCCATACAGAAAACAAATGTGGATTTTCTTCCCTGTTGAGATAAAACATCAGATTTGTGTGCACATATGAGCAGACATTTGCGGAATATTTTTCATCAGAGTAGTAAACAGTGTAATGTTATCATTATTGTCATCATCATGTGCATGACGAGCAGCTCCGCAGCAGCCCTCTGATCCCAGCTGTCTGTTTCAGGCCTCCTGTCAGCAGAGCGCTGCCTCAGCCGGAGAAGCTGCAGACCAACAATGTTGGCAAAAAGAAGAGACCCATTGAGGTAATAACCTCACATGCTTTTCCAAACACAACAAACTTCTACATGTGTACAGATGGTGAACTTTCTGGAAACCGTCTCTGTCAGCGCTGCCCTCTAATTGTGATTATTTCAGCTGACGACTCCGTGCGCTCCGTCCAGACGCCGTCTCTGGGGACTCTGATGATGCTGTAATCGAATGATGACGCCACCTCGGCTAGCCGCTGGCTCTGAACGTCTTCGTTGCCATGGCGTTGACCTTTCTGACTTTCTGGCGATCTTTTTCTGACTCTCCCACAGGACCTGGTTTTGGAGCTGGTGTTTGGTTACCGTGGCAATGACTGCCGCAATAACGTGCACTACCTGAACGAGGGCGCGGACATCATCTACCACACGGCCTCAGTGGGCATCGTGCTCAACTTGACGACCTGTAAGTAGACAGACGCTCTGACTGTGTTACTCTTAACTACCTGAAAAGTAAACTTGATATTGTGTATTTCATTGTGTATGCGTGTGTGGTGTGTGCGTGTGGTGTGTGCGTGTGTGTGGGGGTTGGGTGTGTTTCCTTCCAGCCTGCCAAAGTTTCTATGTAGAACACAGTGACGACATTCTGTGCCTGACAATCAATCAACATCCCAAATTCCCCAACGTGGTGGCAACTGGCCAAGTAGGTATGTTTGTGAGAGGTTGACCTCATGTGTCACCAGCCGCCTCATTTTTCTTCCCTGTATCTCGTGTTGTGCATTGTGCAGGAGGATTACTGTACAAAACAGATGGCCACCCCCACCTACGAACGCATCTGTACTATAGCAAAATTACCATTTTTGCATACATGAATAGTCGTCAGATTGTCACATATTGCTGTGTTTCACACAGACAGACACACATAAACAGTCCCGTGCTGGCAGAAATTGAGTGACAGGATTTGTGATTCACCTCATAATTACATTTTATACACACAGCTTTTAGATTTGTACACAATTTTCTGTAAATTAGCTAAATAGTGTCGAAGCATATGCATAGGAGCAACTAAGAAGGTCAGAAAAGTTAACAAATTATTTGTTGGTTGTGTCAATAAATCTGATTTTCCTTCTTTTCAGGTGATACTGGTGACATGTCAGGTAAGGACACAGAATTAGTCCTCATGTAAAATCATGTTAATTAACTGTTGACAGAGAGTCTGTGGGTTTCAACTCATCCTTTACTTTATGTTACTGACATCTAGTGGCAACGTGATTTGGAGTGTTTTAGTTATTTTAATGAATCATGTTGGAAGTATTTTCGCTTTATAGTTTTGATCACAGTAAGATATAATTTTAAAAGCTATGAGAGCATACAGAGAGCATAGGGAAAGCATATTGAGTCAGACAAGACAAAAAGAAGTGCATACATAATATTAATACATAATGATGATTGGCTTCTTGTCTATCTCTCAGCCACGTCTCCATCCATCCATGTATGGGACGCCATGACCAAGCAGACGCTGTCGGTGCTACGTTGTTTCCACTCCGGTGGGGTTTGCTCCGTCAGCTTTAGTGCCACAGGAAAACTCCTGTTGTCTGTGGGCCTGGACCCCGAACACACCGTCACCATCTGGAAGTGGCAGGAAGGTAAAAACAAAATAGTCTTCCTCTAAACTTTGACCTTATTCCTGGGATGGAGAAAATCCCACCACAGGTGAGAGATGGTGCTTTCATTGCCCTCCACGTTTGTTTTTCAGGTGCCAAAGTGGCCAGCCGGATAGGTCACACCCAGAGGATCTTTGTGGCTGAGTTTCGGCCGGACTCCGACACACACTTTGTGTCCGTGGGGATCAAGCACGTGCGTTTCTGGACGTTAGCTGGCCGAGCTTTGCTCAGCAAAAAAGGTGTGCTGAGTTCCATCGAGGATGCCCGGATGCAGACCATGCTGTCCGTGGCATTTGGAGCTGTAAGTGACTTCCAACCAATATAATATCCAGTCTGTTTTTGGTCTAATTGATCCTAACTCAAAAAGTTTTATCAAAAATGTTTCTTGTTCTTCCTTCATATTACATTTTCACAATTCAACTCTGCTAATATTTAAAACTCATCAGATGTCTGCTTCACTCTGCTGTGAATTGTTCTTGTATTGCTCGCTCTGCTCTCTTAGGCCACTAGATTAGTGCAGATTTGTTTTCTTTTCAGAATAACTTGACATTTACAGGTACCATAAGTGGGGATGTGTGTGTGTGGAAGGAACACATTCTAGTAAGAATTGTGGCCAAAGCTCATACGGGCCCTGTGTTCACCATGTACACCACACTGAGAGACGGCCTCATCGTCACCGGAGGCAAGGAAAGACCGTAAGTGCTGCTCATACTGTGTACCAGGGCTGCATGTGATTTAGTTTTATCATATATTATCTTTCTTGTTGTAATACCTTGATTCCAGATTCTAGACTGTATTAATTTTCTCAATATTTGCAGTTGTGTGTTTATGTAAATGGATGTAATACCAATAAGACAAATAAATGTGAGAAATGTCTGGAGATGCATACTAATCATGTAAAGCTGTGAATTTCATCATCTGAGGGAGGATATGTTTTCCTCCACAGGTCAAAGGAGGGAGGCGCTCTGAAGCTCTGGGACCAGGAGCTGAAGCGCTGCAGAGCATTTCGATTAGAAACGGGGCAGATCATAGACTGTGTTCGCTCTGTATGCAGAGGAAAGGTAGGTTATATGCGACACTGCTTTCAGTTAAGTGATTGAGCTAGTTCTCCTCAACTCATCCGTGTTTTTACACGTTTCCCTCGTGGTTGCATCAGGGTAAAATCCTTGTGGGGACCAGGAATGCAGAGATCATTGAAGTAGGAGAGAAGAATGCAGCGTGCAACATCTTGGTGAACGGACACATGGACGGACCCATCTGGGGCCTGGGCACCCATCCGTCCAGAGACGTATTTCTGTCTGCAGCAGAGGATGGTACTGTTCGTCTGTGGGACATCCCAGAGAAGGTCAGCCACTGAGCCTAAGTCTACCTCTCTAGCTACCTCAGTTCTTCTCAATACTTCCATATTGTAATCGCTCTATCAAGACGCTCACTGCTGCTTGTCTCAAGAGAAATTAACATGGCTTCCCTCATTCACAAAATCACGTTAATCTTGCATGGCCTTGTGGGGAGAACAGAAGATGCTGAATAAGGTGAACCTGGGCCACCCAGCGCGTACCATCAGCTACAGTCCTGAAGGAGATATGGTGGCCATCGGCATGAAGAACGGAGAGTTTATCATCTTGCTGGTTGCCTCGCTCAAGATCTGGGGCAAGAAAAGGGACCGGCGCTCTCCTATCCAGGATATTAGGTAATCACAGTGGAGTTTCATTATTTTTTTATTATTTCTACCCTGTAGATTTCATTCATCTGTTTATTTGCATGTTCATTTTTATACGTAAAGACTTTGAACAATCACTTTAAACATGTAAGGATCAGTATTCGTCTTTGGAGGCTGAACATGGGTCAAGGCTACTCTGCGTACTACAAAGCAAACACTGGTCTTTATTAACACTGCATGTCTTTCTCACAGGTTCAGTCCAAACTCTCGTTACTTGGCCGTAGGCTCCACTGAGAGTGCAGTCGACTTCTACGACCTGACGCTCGGCCCGCAGCTGAACCGCATCAACTGCTGCAGGGACATCCCCAGCTTCGTCATGCAGATGGACTTTTCTGCTGACAGCACTTACGTCCAGGTATGGACTGTGAGAGGGTTCAGAGAGGGGACGTGGTTGTGTCAGACACTGTCTGTATGAACCCTAACCTCTCATGCTTTGAAACAGATATCCACAGGTGCTTATAAACGACTTGTGTACGAGGTGCCGTCTGGGAAGCAGGTCACAGAGCAGACCCATGTTGACAGGATTACCTGGGCCACCTGGACAAGGTGAGAATCCCAGGATTTGCACTTACACATGCTCGCTGGAAAGGTAACAGCTGCCGAAAATGTAATTGCTCTCTCTTTGTGTCCAGTGTCCTTGGGGACGAGGTCGTAGGGATCTGGTCCCGCAACACTGACAAAGCGGACGTCACCTGTGCCTGTGTGTCCCACTCAGGCCTTAACATCGTCACAGGCGATGACTTTGGAATGGTAAAGCTGTTTGACTTTCCATGTCCAGAGAAGTTTGTAAGTATGATCGCATAATATTATTATTATTCTTTGTTATTTTCTATGAAAGTGTGACTTTTTTCTCAGCACTGCACAAAGCCACTATGTGGAGAATTTGAAAATTCATGACTTTGACACCCTCTAGTGTCAAAAAAAATGCCAGAGAACACTGATGTGAAAGAGCTCACAACTTAACATCTGCACCAGTTTCCACCAGGATTATCTCATTTTCTGATAATCAGTCAGAATAATTGACTTTTCACTTGAGAAAATCTTCACATAATGGCTTGAAGTTGTGTTTTTAATTACTTCTGTTGCAAAATAATCACATTTTCCTGCCTGTGATAATCAATCGCATACTGAGAAATTAGTTAAAATTCAGTGCTGTAGATGAATTGCTCAGATCACTTACATTTAAGTTACCAATACCATGGTGTAGAAATACAAGGAAAAGTCAGAATTTTACTTCAGTGAAAGTGGACAAGTATTAGCATCAAAATATACTTAAAGTTAATTCAGTAATACATACATAGTAAATTTATTATGCAGACTTGCCAGAATAATGTCTGTTATATTTTTTAATTTTGATTACTGCTGCATTAATATGTTCATCACCTCAAAGCTGTACTTAAATACAATGCTTGAGCAAATGTACTTACTTTCCAGCACAGATGACCACTGTGTACTGTATTATACTCTGTGTAGTGTTACATACCTAATGACCGCATCACTTCACAGACACAACTGTTGACTGTAGTGTGAAAAGACTTGGATGATGTGTGTGTGATCTGATTTAGGCCAAACACAAACGCTTTCTGGGCCACTCCGCTCACCTGACTAATGTACGCTTCACAAATGGAGATCGCTTCGTAGTTAGTGCCGGTGGAGATGACAGAAGGTACGACCCGGGCTCCAAATAACAACAGAGATTACAGATGACACAGCGATCAATTATTAAGTGATTCTTTTCCTCTATGTCCTGTTCAGCCTCTTTGTGTGGAGGTGTGTCCATGCCCCTCACTGAGGACCCCCCCCCCCCAGAGAGTCTGGGCGTCTCCCAGCATGGCTCTCCAGAGAAAAGATTCTGTTGATGGAGGAAGAGGAGGTGGAGGAGAAGGAGGAGGAGGAGGAGGAAGAGGAAGAGGAGGAGGACAGAACTGGCAGCTTGTAAATGAGTCAAAGTGTTGATCTGATTTACTGCCTCAAAACTAGGTGCATGCATTTGTGCAAGGCTCGTTTTCATCACAGCATCAGTCCTGATTGTGAACACAGGTGGAGGGAGCGCAGCCCTGCCCTCACGATATCACAACGTCATTGAAAAGAAAAAAAAAAATACAGTATGTGCACATCATTTCAGTGAGGGATTATTTTTTTAAGAATGAGCGGATCAGTGTACATGTCCCAAATGGCAGTTTCGCTACTTGGCAGGCGTATGAAATTGTGTTACTGTTGATGCCATTTTTAAAACATGTACAGTAGCAGACTGAATTAGCCTTAATCTGAGTGTTCAATTAATGAGGGTTTGGATTCTTTTTGTATTACGTTGGTTTTACTTTTTTGGATCACGTAGTCATTTGTTCTATTTTTACTGGTAATTCCAAATCCTGTGGCCTTCCTCCTGAATGTAACATCCACTGTTATGTTCTGGATGTCAGCATGCCAAAGCATACTATGCACTGTACACCTGACCTGGTCACTGTGTTACCCCGATGGTTCATTTCCGTGGTCGTGTTGTTGACTGGTTGACCTCAAACCTCCCTCGGCAGTGTTCCCCTCATGACGTGTTAACGTGTGCATACTTGTTTGAGGATCTGTTTGTGGTTCGTGGGTGTGCATGGCTTACTGGAAGACAATCTGTCCAAACCAAAATCCTCAGAAAACAACAAGAACGGCTGTAAATTGGTGTTTCGAAGCACTGTTGCAATTCCTTCGGTCACTTTTCAGTGTGCTGCTATGATGTGTTGTCGCATTTTCATGAATATGAACGGTGTGACATTTTCCAACAGTAAATTAATGTTTTGTGTAATCAGATATATTGCTTAAATGGAATGTTCTATCAGAGAGAAAATACGAGAAGTGCAAAACATTTTGCTCCTAACTACAGACTAACTACTAAAAAATGTTGCTGCATATTTTGATTTACATTATACCAGTGTAAATATCATTTGTACATATTCTTTTTGTATATTTTTTGTGAGATGTTTCTTAAATTCCACTTTAATAAAAAAAAAAGGCAACCATGAACTTGAGTTTCAAACTTGGAGTGAATGTATTCAGGTAACATGAAAAAAATCTATAATGCTGAAGAAGTAAGACCTGTAATGACACAATCAGTGCTCAAACTAACCTTCAATCAATGATCAATAAATCTAAACATTTCCTGGCTGCTCTTTCATCATTCTGATGTAATCAGGAAGTGCATCATATGACCACAATTGACTCTAGAAATGACTAAAGACAAACGAATCTGAAATTCACTTTTTTTTAATTTTAGATACAACAAACATAATAAAGCTAAGCTCTTCATAGATGTGGCCTATTTACATATTTTACACACAAAGGAAAATCTAAGCACTGAATACCCAAAACGCTGCAACAGAACCTTTGGTTGGTCTAAATGAATGACAAAAATACAATTATGAACTGTGAGTGAGCATTCTTGACTGTCACTAGTGCTATGATGAATTGATACCTCTGTTTTCCATTCAGTTCAAGTAGTTCCACACCAAAAATCATTTTTGTAAACACTGTCAGAGAGGCGCTGAAGAATCTATAAGATTAATTGTCATTCTGAATCAGTTCAAATGCATTTTATTTTATTAAGGTGTGACTTAAATATTTGAATAAACTGTTAAATAAGTTATACTGATAAGAGGAAGCAGGCTCATAGTTTAACAGAGAAGGAGCTGCCACAGGAGCAGCCGTGATCAGCCTGCGGATTCTTGAGCACTTGGAAGGTGGAGCGGATCAGCTCCTGAGTGAAGTCCACAGTGGACCCTTTCACAAACTCCAGACTGTCCTGATCCACGATTATGCCCACTCCTCCCTGCTCAAACACTCTGAAAGAAGAGCAGAGTGGACGTTTGACAGGATTAATTACAGAAAATTGGGAAAAACAAAACAAATGTCCTGAAAGTGAGACTGGAGGCGGTTTACCTGTCATCTTCAGTCTTGTCACTAACAACAGAAAACTTGTACTGGAACCCGGAGCAGCCTCCTCCCTCCACGTGTATTCTCAGGTACTCGCCCTTCTCCATGATTTCCCCGAGTCTCTGGATTAAAGGGGGACATGAGTATGATGAATGGAGTGCAAAGCACACAAGAAACAGCTGGACGCATGAACACAGTGGCTGCATGCCAGAGGTTTTCACATGATGATCATTGAGCTGCTCCACAGTCAACACAGGCTCAGCAGAGGGGTTTCTGAAATGTTAGTCCACAAACATTAACACAATCCCAAAAATACACCTGCATCCGCCCAATATCCTCATTAACTCCTCTGTCACTGAAGCGGCGTCCTGGAGCTGATAGTTTCTGGCCTTCCTGGCTTTCCGTACAAATATGGAGACAATATTCTACACAACAAACGTCTCCTTCAATTTGGATTTTCAGACATGAGAAGAGTGTGGGGGTCAATCGTGGGCATGTGCTGACCTTCACACAGGAGTCAGTGAGATATACTTTATCCTCAGATGGCCCTGACACCGCTGGCTTCTCCTGGGATGCAGCGCTGCTTAGACGCCGAAGCCCCGCTGTGTAATGGGGCCGGGGGGGTTGAGGGACCCGGTGTAACTGTTGGCTCACATTAAGATTGTTCAGAAGAGTAGATGCCCTGCAAAACATTGACATTGTGTTCAGATCACAACGCATGAATACAGAAGGACGTGTAACGTTACCTTACTAGCACCACTTCTAGCTAAGCAGTTACCCAACGGTGACGTGAAGGCTAGCTTACTAACTACCAGCTAAAAAAATAAACACACGGTTTCTTCTTCCCCATGAGTCAGTTTATAGATTGTGCTTTTGTTCTGCGAGATCCCTAATGGCACACAAAAAACTAACATTACCTGGCGAGGGTCAATACTTTTGACTTTGACGCAGTTATCATAGCTCCTCTCACGAATGACATCTTCCATAACAAATGAAGATAAGTTCCACCCCCCACACTAGACATGCCCCCATTGGTACAATAAGGCGATTTGATTCGTCATTCAACCTGCCAATCTTGAGGTATTCCGGTTCTGTCCCGGATGAATGTTGGCGTTATATTCCCTGGTTTTGCCTCTCAGGTACAGCTCTCTCAGTGTGTTTCCTGCCCCCAACAAGATCCACCAATGAAATCATTCCATTGAGGTTTAGCTCACAGATGACTGGCCTCGTGTCCTGCTTGAAGTTGCTAACTACCAATTAAAGTGCAGGAGGCGGGGTCTCTACAACGAGAGGTGTTTCCTGACAGGCAAATTTTCGGGCGCTAAAAAAAGCCGTTTATGATAAATAGGCGTTACACAGATCGCGTGATACAAGGAAATAAAAGGTGCTAGGCCACCGTGGTTCTCCAGGAAACTGACGGAAGCACTTTAAAGGTACAGTTTGTTCATTCACAGTTTCTTACGTTTCTTTGTCACTAAACTAATTACAATTACTCACTGTGTTTGCGTTGTTTAGTAGAGCACCAGATAGTCGCAGAGAGTTTCTGCTTCGTTGTGTTGAAGTTTGTAATCACTGCTAACGCTAATACTCGGGACGTTTGCCGAGACGAACAAGAAGTCATATGATTTGACACTTTCTGCTGACTGTTCAAAGTCAGAACTACTCTGAAAATGTTTTCTCCTGTCGCGTAATGGATATTTTCTCATTTTAGGGTCACAGAAACAAGCAAAAGAAAGAAACATGGATGTCCGCACCGGTTTCATCGTTGTCTTGTGCTTGATGGGATTCACCTGTGCGCAGCCAGTCAAGTTCCTGGACTGCGGTGAGTTTCACTTGACCATCTTACTCCTCTGTTTAATGTTAAAGTCGTTGACATTTAAGTGCTGTTTAAGTTGTCTTGTAGCGCGAAACATTGTGAGAGAAATCCACTGATATCCTTATATTTGAGAAGCAGATCATCACAAGTGTTTTTGCGTTTCACATTGATGTTAGCAAAACGTTAAGCTATCAAAAACAGCTCTTAATATTCTGTTGAAGAGTTTGATTCAGTGTTTCAGCACTAATTGGCTCGTTTAATCCCCCTATCTACAATCATCCCGTAAGGGTCACATGACCTGAACACGATTTAGCAAATGCGCTTTGACATTAACGCCTCCAGCCTCACACCTTTTATGGTTTTACACTGTTCTTTTAATGAGTTTCTGTGTAGTCAGAAATGACTCTAAAAAATGCTTAATCCTACATTTCCCACAATGCAGCAGTCTTTGATTAGATCCCCTGCTAACATCATCAGGCTTACATCCTTTTTCCAGGCTTTGACAAAGCTTCTCTCAGAGCCACAAGAGGGTGATTACTCATCACTGTATGAACCATACAGGCATGATGAGCAGGTGCTGAGTCGGACTGGGACAAATAGTTGCTTATAATTAGATTGCTAAAGCATTGGTTCTCAAAGTGTTTCATTATTATAATTATCATTATTATTTTTTTTTAAAGACATTGTACTCTTCCATGTTTCTCTTCAGGCTCCTCCACTGGCAAAGTGGCCATTGTGGACATTAACCCTTGTGCCAGTGAGCCATGCCAGCTACACAAAGGAGAGTCCTACAGTGTCAATGTGACATTCAACAGCGGTATGGGGCGCCATGTCTTTTAGAAAAACTTTGACAAACAGTGGAAACATCAGTGCATATTTTTAAACTTTCAATCTCACCGTCATGTTATCTGTCTTAGCTGTGGAGAGCCAGACGAGCAAGGCAGTGGTTCACGGTATTATTGCTGGAGTTCCCGTCCCCTTCCCCATTCCCATTGAAGATGGCTGCAAGTCTGGAATCCAGTGTCCCATCCAGAAGCAGCAGAATTACCACTATGTGAACTCCCTTCCTGTGAAGTCTGAGTATCCTGCGGTAAGTTGCACTGGCAACAATCCCTTTTCCATTAGTGTGCAAACAGCAGTTCCAGTCCTTTTTATACTGAAAATCCAATCTTAGTCCAACAAATCTACAAAAAGTTATACACAAATCTGTTAATTGGAGGAAGATTTTGTTTATTTTGATAGCAATATGTTCGCAAAGGTATTCAGATCCTTAAGCATCCCTTCTATTAAGAACTACAGTAACTGAATAAATGCACTTAGCTACATGCCACCATTGGAAATTAGACTGAGATGTTTACAGATTCTGTTATATTCATTCAAAAAGTGAGACTAAAATGAGGCAAACCTTGTGAGTTGTTCACTGGTTATATTACAGCACCTGCTTTAGGTGTTAATCATACAACATTTGACACACAGGCTGAACTGATGATGATGTGTCAGTGCTGATATGCTCCCAGTATATTAAAATCATGTTTGGTCAAACTGTCACTCTGTAGATGCTCAGAGGTGTTAGGTTTTATTCTTTCACTTCCTCATACTTTTATTTTTTTAATTTAAGAGATGCACAGTACACATTGTTCACTAACGTCTGTGTTTCTAGATAAAACTGGTTGTGGAGTGGGAACTGAGAGACGACAACAAAAAGGACTTGTTCTGCATCCGGTTCCCAGTTCAGATCGTGAGCTGAACTACCAGCAGCACCTCTGACTGACCAGTGTTTGTCTTGTTTCTTTCTTTTAAAAGGGATTCAGCTTTGAGTAAAAACCTAAACAAGTATGTGAATGCCTCTAATTAAGCTCTCATTTTATTCATTCATCAAAATGATTTTAAGATGTATGTTTCTCACTAGTTTGCAAGACTTCGCTGCACACACACACACACCCACACCTCAAATCCTGCTGAACTAAGTGGCTGATTTTTGCTGCGATCTCCCTTACAGTCAATTTTAAGAGTTGTGGAATAACACGGTTCGTGTTTGTGTGAATGATCCTGAACTACGTTCCACCTCAGTGCAAATGTCTCGTCTTACTGGCTGCTGTGTAGTCGGGAAAGGAACATGCAATTCTTTCTTTGCTAAAACGTTTTGTAATATTTCTTACTGACCTTGTACTGCTATAATAGATGGGACTGGAATATGGAAATTAAATTCTAATAAAGAAATCTAATGTGTTCAAGTTGCATTATGAGTGATCATAATTATTAAATCTTTCTGCAAAAATTAGGGCAGTAGTCAAGTTACCTTATCGTGCCTGGCTGGACAGACTCACATGAGCTTGATGACGTCTCCCCTTGGATCAAGACACACTCTTATCTATTGTAGATGGTTACTGATGAGGTGGAGGAAAAAAAAAAGACTTGCCATAATTCTGAGATTTTATTGGTCTGAGCACTGGTCAGCAGCAAGGAATAACAGTATGAATGCAAAGAGAACACATCTTCATAACACTCAAGTAGGATCGTAACCAGGTCATATACACAATAATCCAAAGCAGCTCCTGAAGTGCAAAAAATGCTGTGCATTCTGACCAAATGAACCAGAAGTTTAAAGACAAGACCACTCCAAAAAATATTTAAACCTCCACAAGCATAGCTTTGATACTGTCACAGCTAAAGTTTGAAATACAAGCTTGAGTTGCAATGACTGTGCTGTATGGAGAGAGAGAAAAAATATATATATCCAAACACAATTAACTGGTATTAAACACAGTGCCATCTTAGTTTATGACATACAACCTTGCAAATAAGTTTTTGTTTCTGAACTTGTTATCCATGTGAAAGGACCATCATCATCAATACAAAATGAGTAAAACAATGACTTCTTTTTTTTGTACTTTTCTAACCAAAAGTCAGTCATTAAGGCAGTATACATGAGTAGAGCTGAAAGAATATAGCTTTGGCTCTTTCACTGAGACACCCACTGAGGAGGTTGGGTATATTTGATCAGTTATCAGGTCACAGCTTTAGTGCAAGCGAGGCAGAGGGGGGAGCTGGATCAATAAATCACACACCTTGCTGCTTCTTTTTCTCGTCATTCTGAGGAGTACAAAAGGTGCAGAATCCTCAAACGCTGCACAGTTACAAATTTGTTACATGTGGACGCTGGAAGATCTTTCCACAGTAAAGTCAACAACACAATGTTGCAACGGAGCCCATACAGCCAATCCCCAGCAGTCCCTAAAGTAACTAACATGAATTCATTCAATGGTACGAAAGTCAGAACAAAGCAAAGTTGATAGGGCAGGGCGACCCTTATTTTAGTGGTAGCTAGGCAGGTGGATGTCACATAATAGGCTATAATATTTGACCATACTTGGTTATTATTGGCTCATATCCAAATGCACCCACATCATCAACCTTTATTCCACTTGTACAGCTTTTGCAGCATCCTGGTCCTTTTTTATTGTCCGTTTTGCTTGAGTCTCTCCAGCCGCTGGAGCAAAGCGTTCCCGAAGGCTTCTCTGTAACCCGGACTCAGCGTGTCCAGGAGCGAGTAAACAGTCTCGTGATACTGGGTGCTCAAATCCTCGTCCACTTGATCAAAGGCATAGCCCACCACCTGTGCGGTAGAGTGATGTACAGTGAAAACTGGCATGGCTTGGGGTCTGAAACGTGCATACAATGTGTCTCACTTTTAGTGCATCTTACCCGTAGTCCTGCCTCTGTGAGCTCCAGACAATACCGGTTTCCCTCTCTCGTTTCCACGTTGATGTAGGCCACATCTGACGCGCTGTTGAGACTCTGTGACACGTGCATTTCAGAAACGGCGAAAAGCACGTCATTGACGACCGCTTCTGCCTCCAATCTCATGTCCTTGACGTCACCGAGCACAACGCAGTCGTCATCAAATGAAGAGACGATGGATTCCTCGGGTTGGCAGTCTACCTCCATCCCCTACAACGGACAAGTTGTCACTCCGCTGGAACCTGACGCTATTAAAATTTGCTGACTGACACATTGATAGAAAGAGTTCTCCACGTCCACAGTCACACTTCAGAAACCCTGCAGTTAACCAGGACTGAGTCAGCCCTTGACTGCCATGGCAACCAGCTATTTTTATTGGATTTAACACCCCTGCTATGTATCATCTTCACAGAGACAGTGGTAAAGCAGGAGAATGTCTTTTACATCACATCTGTAATATCTGGTCATAAACCTTTCAAAACACAGATTTGTCTACATGTGAACCAGCTGCAGAGCATCACAACATGTTTCCTGGAGGAAACCACTCTTTAAAGAAAAGAGCAGAACTGAAACAAACACGCAGCTGACTGAATTATGTGGTTTAAGAGCACTGTGGACTATTTTAACACATCCTTTATGAGTCGCTGTTTGAGTGAGGAAAGGTTAAACCAATATAAACTCATGGAGGACATTGACCCACATGTCATCAACTTCCTGAACTAAATATAGTTGCTAGAACAGATTAATGGGTATTTCCCCACCAATTATCAATGTTCAACACAGACTGAGAGAGAAAACTTGTATTCCATGAAAATAAGCCATTGCTCCACGTCTACACATTCACTCCTTAGCACTGATCCACTTTTCAATCAGCTGAATCTTGTTTTGGCCCGTTTATGTCATGGAGTGTTCTGTCCTGCCTTCCTGCGTGAGATCTTTTCCTGCACGTCAGCTGTTCCTTCACATCTGTCTTCGTCATCGTTCACTCTGCTGGCTGGATGCCTTCACTGGCAACGAGCCGTCATTAATGTGACTGCTGATTGTGAAGCATACAGCAACCTTTACTTAATCTGTTCTTTCGTAACTGTTGTACTGATGTGGATGGTACAGGTGAGACACACCGCTTATTGTGGGAGGACAAAGTATTATTATGATTTCCTTTGTAATCATAAATTAAACTGACATACAGTGCCAGTAAGGGCAGACTCCAAGTTGTCTGAACCACCAAAAAAAAATCCCACTTTGATCATTTTTACAAGATATTTGTAATTTCTTAGGTTGAATAAAGATTAAATGATAGTTTAAGACCTACTGGCAGATACATCCCCATTCAGTAGTGGAGGAAACAAAGATGAAAACCCATGAAAACATAAGAAATTACAAGCAAAGGCACCGCTTTAAAAATTCATTCACCGCTACAGTACCTAAGCATCATCAGCAAGTTGTACTGTTGTAATTGAAAGAATCAAAATTAGAGTTCGATGCAGAACAATGGAGTTTGAGTGTTATTATATATTGTATTCATAGATCAGTATTACTGTTGCGCTTTATTGCTTAATATGCAATATGCATAATATGTCTGGTTACTGTACCTACGTACATCATAATTGGTATTGGATCAAGGTGTGACTTTCATGCAAACGATGTAATTCGGCTAATTCACATTCGCACAGTCATCTAGACAGATCTGCTCTTGGAAACTTGGATGCTGACAAGGCAAACATCTGCAACGTTTTGGGATAAACTCCTGGAAAACTAAGCATGCACCGGCTAACGGTAGCCAAACAATTCACGGTTCTGCGAGCAATAAACGTATTTCAATCACTCTATCTACATCTAAAACGTCCATAGTTACTGCGATTTCAACAATAATTGCGCGTTTGATCTGATTACGTTACAATTATCATTTCTAACCTAACTGCGTTCATTTTTCTCACCTCCTCGCTGGTTGTGCTCTTCCGGCTTGTGGAAGCTTCCAGCCCAGTCGGAGCTCTCTGTGGACAAGGTTCGGTCAAATGAGCGTCAGCTAACGTTGGACAGATAACTGCTGAGGCTCAAATGTGTGAACAACCAGTAACTGAAGTCGCATTAAAACACACAGCGCCCTGTTTCTGCTGTAACTGCTTTGTGCCTAAGTAACCACCTAAAGAAATCCTAACCAAGTAACTGTCCGGCGGACCACGCAGTTCCGCCATGTTATGACGTCATTGTCTAATCCCACCCAGGAGTGTGTAGGCTCAATTGGTGCGGAGTCATGAAAGTGTTTGTAAACAACTCAGTCAGAAGGTAACTTAGGAGCTGCATGAACATCTTCCCCTACGTTTACTTATTCGTGTATCGGTTTGTCGCGCTGGTGTATATATGTGTAGTGTTTTTATCAGCGTGCTTTTCGCATGTGAGGGTAGATGACTTGGGAAATGTTGGATTTTAGGTTAGCTAGCCAGCCAGCTAACTAGCAAGCATGTACCACTATAAGCTTATCCTGACGTTAGCCGGCCATGCTAATGTTAACTCACTGTGCCGATAGGAGCGGTTCATAGGCTAGCGGCGCTGGCCTCATACCTGCTAGCCGGCTAGTTAGCCAAATGACATGCCTTTGTCTAGCCAGACGTCAAAGCGCAGCTCCCGTATCTCTATGACAGCTCTGTTTAATAGACATAGCTAAGGGTAGCTATTGACCAGCAAGTCTGTGGCATGCTAACAGGTATTTCGCAAGTGTCTTTGGCTAACGTTAGCTAACACTGGCTCTGGAGTGGGAATAAGTGTAAGCTTAGAACAACACTAACGTTATCGGGACATTTTATGCGACTATATTATAAAGCTACTCACGAGAAGTTGAAAACAGTCCCTGTCTTAAACTGACGCGTTAGTGGAGCTTGTTTTCGTCTGTGCTGTAAATATATTTTCGTGTGAAGTCTCAAGTTGTGTCAAGTATAAAATTACCAAGGGGCGCCATATGTGTGTCTTTCCATAGGCGCAGCAAACTGGAGTCGGACCAATTCTCACACACATCCCCGAGTGTCAACACATCCTCCAAAGTGTCCCTAATCTTGGGATATGAAGGGTGTTTGAGCTCACGATTTCTCAATGTCTTTAAATCGACAGGATGACACGACTGTAACAGCAGTGATTAAATCATAGCAGTTTGAGTAGCTATAGCATTCCGGTTGCACAACCTCAAGATCCTTTTCATCACCTGTGTACTGTTCACCCACTGAGTTAAGATGCCTTGGCCATTTTCGGAGTCCATCAAGAAGCGGGCCTGCAGATACCTCCTGCATCGGTACCTTGGCAACTTTCTGCAGGAGAAACTGAGCTTGGATCAGCTCAGTTTAGACCTTTATCAAGGCACTGGATCCCTTGCACAAGTGCCATTGGATAAATGGGTATGTATGGCGTTACCTTTGTGCCAGTAGAGTAATTTATTAGATTTAAACAGAATCTGCATGAAGAGAAGCTTCAGCATTATTTCTTATTCCCCAGTCACTCAATGAGCTGCTCGAGACTGCAGATGCCCCTTTTGAAGTAATCGCAGGGTTCATCCAGACAATCTCTCTCACTGTCCCATGGGCAGCACTGCTGCAGGAAAACTGTGCCCTAGAGGTCAAGGGGTTGGAGATGGTGCTCAGACCAAGACCAAGAGTAGGTAAGGAGAGATTCTACTGTGTGGCACTACAGCACCATCTGTGAAAAAGGTTTTAGATCCATGGAAAAGTGTTGGGACGACATCATTTGGTTACATGTGAACAGGTTGATAGCTAATGACAGTGTAACCTGCTTTTCCAGCATCTGGCTCTGAGCCCATGTACTGGTCCAGTTTCATGACGAGCAGCATGCAGCTTGCCAAAGAATGTCTGAGTCAGAAACTCACCGACGATATGGGAGAGAGCTTCCAGCCTTTTGAGGGATTAGAGAAGTTTGCAGAAACGATAGAAACAGGTACATTATGTCTATACTGTCAGGCAACATTTAGGGAGGTTTCCTTCCTCGTATTTTTTAAAGTGAGTTCTTTTAATTTCCTATCTTGCAGTTCTGAGAAGAGTTAAAGTGACATTTTTGGATACTGTCCTCAGAGTTGAACACATTCCAGAAAATTCTAAAACTGGAATCGCCCTCGAGATTCGAATCAACAAGTAAGTCAACGGGACAACAGGCTATTTCCAAGAAATTATGCGCCGTTTTCCAGTATCAGAATCCATTATTAATGTCCTCTTATAAATCAAAAATCTATTAGCGATAAGAAAGGAATGCTATTAATTATTGATTATAGTACATACACAGCGATGCCTCCGCCTAATTGTCTTTTGCGGTTGCTTTCAGGATTGTTTACTGTGATGAAACCGGCGAGGAGAGTTCAAATGTTAATGTGCATCAGCCAACCACATTCGCGCATAAAAACTTGCAGATGGAAGGCATCACCGTGTTTTGGGATGAGTTCTCAGATGTGTCTCGCGCTGGTTGTAAATCTTCACCCACTCCAACGGTTGGTGTAGTGAGTCTTTGACATTTGGCATAAAAGAGTTCTATGTACAAGCCTTTTAAAATATGTGTCTGTTATTTTGCAGGAAACTGAGCCAAAGCTCTCCCCGAGCTGGAATCCCAAAATTATATGTGAGCCTCATCCCCAGTTCACAGAGCCAGTATCCTCCACAACACCCTTTGAACCTGTGCAGGTTGGCAGCCTCGGTGGTAAAATAGAGCTGTCCCTCACTCTGAAAAATAACTTGGCTATGCCTGGAGCAAAGGTAAAAAACCATTTCTTAATTACAGAAAAGTGACTCAGTGTTATAAACAAGTGATAACTGCTCTTAACCAGGGTGTTCTGCCTGCTTCCTTTCAGCTGGATGTTGTCGGACATATTGACACACTCACTATTCTGCTCTCCCCACGGCAAGTCCATCTTCTTCTGGACTTGTTTGGAGCATTCTCTGGTGGAGGTGAGCACCCGTCTTTCGGTAGATGATGGAGAACATTTGGATCAAACAGGGTAAGAACGTCACCAAATGAGTTATTTAGAAATAGAGTAAATAAAGTATTTCTTATTCTTTGCGCGAAGGTTCACAGGAGTGGGCTAAGGATAGAAAGAGCCGACCCATACAGCAGGAGGATGAGTATCGGCTGCATATGGAGCTGAACCGCTGTCTGAAGAAGGACACCGCTGTGCCAGGAACAGACCCCGACCTCTTCGAGAGCCAGACCACCAGAACTGTGTCCAGTCGAGGTTGGACTGAAACACTGTCCTCTGACCCCTGATCCTTCAGAGAAATCAGATATTGTGGTTGCATCTCTCTAATGAAATGTGTTCTTCCTTTGTCCTTTTATTTATTTTTCAACACGTCTGTGGCTGGTGTAGATGATGTGTTCTTCTCCATGGCAGACATGGACATGTCACACAGCCTGTCATCCCTTCCTCCTCTGGGTGAACCACCCACAGTTGACTTGGATTTATCACTTAATAGCAACTACTCTGCCTCTCCAGGAGAGTCTCCCTCTGGAAATGCGACAGTAGGTCACAATGTGATGTAATCTTTACACTGACAAAATTAGGAGGTACACAGATGTCCATTTTCAGTTTGGGTGTTTTTGTTTGTGTGATTCATCAGATCATATCTGTGTTTGTAGGCTCTCTGGGATGATTACATGGATGTACCACGCCAAAGAGAAAAGCAGACGAATGAAACTCCCGTCCAATCGCGGGATTCACAACTCCCTCAAAAATTGCTGAGACAGGCTTGTAAGTATCACAGTATATCAGTGTATTTTGACACACTTTACAAGAAAAGGAGAAGACTTTGCAGGTTTTCATTCATATGGATTAGACTGTTGAGATTTCTTTATCTGTGTAGTTTTATTGACTTATTACCATTATCTGGTCTGAGTTTCATGTGAATAGCTGCATTGGAAATATGTTGGATGAAAAAAATGCTGACTTGTTGAATACCCACTGTATGTCAGCATATTTGTCTGATTAGGTCTTTAATCAGTGGTTAAAGGTATGACAACCAGTGAAATTGGCCGGTGAAGTGTTTAAGCCTACAAACAGTGAAATTAAATATCAAGTATTTATATCTGCCATTGTTGTATTTCAGCCCATCCATCCAAAACCCACGGTGATGAGTCACGACCAGAGCTGGTGTTAAGGTTGACACTGAGTAGCCTGACTATCTCTGTCCTCCACATCGACCCGCTGCCGCCTCCAGATGCTGCTCCCAGTCCCCTTGGCCCGATGGCTGCACACTTCTTCAGCACAGTGGGCCCAGGCCACCTCTCCCCAGCTGCTCTCCTTCAGTCTCGGACAGTGTTTAACCAGGCCTGCCCCCATGACCATCTCAGGTGCACTTTTATTTTTCACTAATAGGACAGATTTGTCATTTAAGTGTTCGATGTGTGCCTAATCTGGGCTTATATTTGCAGGTTTGTTGGACAGGGCTTGAAGATAAACTATGAGCACTGTCAGGGATCCAGCTTGCGGACTTTCAGTACTGACATCTCCCTTAACCAGATGGAGTTTCTGGAGTGTCTGTTCCCCTCTGAGGCTGTCAGTGGTGGTTCCCAAAGAGGCATTCAGTACACTGAGGTTAGAGTTTCAGGCCTGTTGCTCTAAAATGTTGTTCTGCACTGCTTATATTTTCAGTACTCCTGAAACTACTGAATGTACATCTGAAAGTTGGAGGTGACATGACATTAAGAGTGTTTCTCACTTGTCTCCCTGTCACACCTCAGCTCCTGACATTTGACACCATAGCCATTGCTGATGCGCCGCTTACCACCTGCCTTCACCTGCTTTACAAACAAGCTGAGCGCAGAGGCCCTCAGGTGACAGCATTTATTAGTTCAACATGAAACCGCAGCACTAACGCTTAACACTCAAGCACATTATCCGCACCGTTGTTTGGCTTCTACTCAATCAATCCTTCGGTTCTCTGCGCAGGGCGGCCAGGTTCGCCTCAGCACTATTCCCAGGAAAGCTGAGATTCAGGTGGAGCTGGGCCCTGTGCGGTGCGAGCTGGACATCAGCATCGTAGACCGTCTCAACTCGTTGCTACAACCTCAGAAGCTGGCCACCACAGAGTTGATGGCCTCCCACATGTACACATCCTATAATAAACATGTCAGCTTGGTAAGGGCATCCCATCCCATTCATTCAAGGTTACACTTTATAAAATATAAATATCTCAGATATAATAATATAATGTCACAATAACAATGATTATTATGATCCAGGAAGTGATTGTCACACCTGATTATTTAATAGCCACTGTCTTAAACTTAGCTTAAAACAGTTTCTACAACATATATATAATCCAATCCTTTGTGTCTTTAAACTCGTTTCACAGCACAAGGCCTTTACAGAGGTGTTCCTTGATGACAGCCATACTCCTACCAACTGTCATGTATCGCTGACTGTCAATGCCCCAGTGCTTGGCCTTGCAATCCGCTTCCCCATCCCTGACCTGCGCTCAGATCAGGAGAGGGGCCCTTGGTTCAAGAAGTCCCTGCAGAAGGAAGTTCTTTACCTGGAGCTGGAGGATCTGGAAGTGAAAACAGAGTTCATGGGTGGCAGCTCTCCTGACCAAACCAAAATGGAGCTCACTTTCAGGGAGCTTATTGGTACGTGATTTTAAAGGGAACCAAATTTAAACTGAAGAAACAGCTGTTCTTTAACTGAGGACTCACTCTTTACTGCTTTTTGCGTCGCACAGGGAAGTTTCAGGAGGAGCCAGATCAGCCAGCTGCCCGCTTCCTCAGAGTGTCCCACACCATGGACGGAGACATGACATCATCTGAGAGTGTGAAATTTGATTGGCCGAGGTAAGTTTATCTGACCAACCTCAGACTGATTGTCCGGTCAGGGAGCATCTCTCAGGGATATTAATGTGCCTGAGCAGGATTGTGCTGAAGATGAACCCCACCGCAGTCCACTCCATCCTTGAGCGGGTGACGGCTGAAGATGACGAAGGGGCTGAGGACCATTCCCTTGAAGAGGAAGAGGAGGAAGGGGCTGCCCATTCACTGAAGGATGTGTGTGACTTTGGGAAACCAGAACCGTCACCCTTTTCATCACGAAGGGTTATGTATGAGAATGAAGAGGTAGGCCATGGCTAAAGGGCCACATTCATTAAAGTGTTAATATACAGCCAAATACTACATGTATCATGACATTTTTAAGTCTCTAAATGCAACATTTTTTTCCATTTAAACATTAAGTAATTGTACTGGAGCCCAAAGCAGCTGCTAAATATTGTGTCTTAGACTTTATTCAGTGGTAAACATAACACCTGATTTATTTGTGCAAGTCAGTTTTCTTTGTGCAACATCTCAATCTGAAACCTGCAGTGTGGAAGTTTTGTCTCCCCCTCCTGGCAGTGAGAGTAACTACACAAACACTTTCACCATGCTCATGACACCGTAGACTCCACCATGCTCCCAGTTGCTGCAGCCTTCTCCATCGTAATAGTTGCTTCCCCGTTCAGCTCTGGCATACCAGACACCAGATTAAAAAAATTCAGGAAATTGCAAAATGCAGAGAATCAGCATTGCGTGAACTCGTTTGGCAGAAGCTTGAATATAACAAATTTCATTTATATGAAAAAGTCACGCACTCCAGCATCAACATGTTATCAAACCTTCAGTTATGCTATAAATAATAATTGATGAATTTTTCCAGGTTTGATGACGGCATAGCTCTAAAGCAGGTGAACATATTTGCATTCAGGAGCGAGGATATCCTGTTGCTGATGTATTCAAATGTATGACTGATGCATCATTATGCAAACGCCGACACGAGCACTGCTTTGCATGCCTTACCTGTTGACTGAGTGAGTGGCGACGAGCCCGTGTTTAGAAAATCATTGTTTTCATTGCAGATGGTCATTCCTGGTGATGTCGCTGAGATGACAGAGTTCCAGGAAAAAACCATGAACAACTCTCGCTTCATCCTTGAGTTGTGTTTCCCCAATGTGCAATTAGTCCTCCCCAGCAAGGCGTTCTATGAAAAACTACACAACAGGTACAGAATTTATAATATGATACAAACGGCAGGATGACAGTAAAAACACAGTCCTACAATTAGTACGACAAAAACCTGCAAGACCCTTCACTTTGATAAGATACCTGTTAAGATACTTAACTTCTTCCTTGTTCCATAAATATGAATATATATTCTCAATATTTTAGGATAAACAATGACCTGCTGCTATGGGAGCCCACCGCTCCATCTCCAGTGGAGACAGTGGAAAGCATGCCATATGGAGTTGGACTCTCTGTCGCCAGTCAGTTGATCAACACTTACTCCAAGGACAGCTTCAGCCAGTTCCGCTCCACTGGTCCCGAGGGTGAGACGAGAAACGTTTCCCATGAATTTGCATTGGGTCAGGCTATTCTAATTGAAACATCTAATGTGAAGTTGTCATGTTTGTCATGTCACATTTAAAGTTCACTGACGTGCTTTGCATTGTGCTCTCAGATGAGACCAGCGGGTCAGAGGAGGAGACCATGCACTATTACTCTCCTGCCTGTGACCTGGGCCTCAGGTCCCGCAAGAAGAAAAAGCCCAAAGCCCAGAGTAAGACCTCTCAGAGCCTGTTCTCTGTCATCCTCAGTGTCAATCATGGCCTGGTGGCACTTCAAACTAATGCTAAGGTAAACACATCCTTTTTGATATCACTTCCTATTACCTACATCTTCTTTTATGGATGTGGGATTAAATATCCATCTTTTTTTCCCAGAAGGAGGATAAAACTGTACTGAAAAACAAACATGGCGAATTCTGGCTGGAGGTGAAGAACGCTGTACTGTTCAGTGTGACACAGTATGAAGGATATAAAGACCAGCACTACATCTGTTTCCACACTAGCAATATTTGCATGTACCATCAAGGTGAACCAGCATTCACTATACTATTACTCTTATGCTGTCGTGTATGTGTTATATTTTGTGATGCGTGACTTAAAAATAGCATATTGCTATTATAACCACTATACTTTGTCTACATTCTTGATTCTACTGATGATGTTAACCTGCTCAGGACTTGTGGATGGAGGCCCGTCTGGCTCAGACATCAAGCTGCCATGCAGGACACATCCCCACTGGTTAGAGCCAACTATCTACCAATCAGAGACACCTCCTGAGCGATCCTCAACACCCTCGGAGGGTATTGGTCTGGAGGCCCGCAGCATGGTGTCTGTCGCTGTCAAAATCTCAGCACAGAATGCAGAACGCAATGTCAAGGTAGAGCATTTGAACCATGCATGGGTAATGATGGGATCCAGCTACACAAACCTAGCCGATTTAGATTTTGTCATGGTCAACAAAGTACCTGCGTCATGGCTGATTGTGAACAGCAAGATCCTTTGTAAGTTCAGCAATTGCTGAGGCTTCTAAAATGAGCAAGCATCTTGAGTGACATGTTGCATAGGTCAGTGAGTTGTGAGATGCGCCATGAAAAGTCGGGGGGGGGGGGTGGACACAACAGAATTTTGTGTGTACCATGTGACTCCTTGGCCTGTAGATGGGGCTGTTGTCAAAGTGGAAATGATTTTCTTGAACAGTCTGACCTTAAATCTTGACCTTAAACCACCTCTGGCTTCATTCAACACAGACTTAATGTGAAAGTGTTTGGCAGAACTGATGTTTAAAGTGTCAGTCAGCCTACTTTTTGTTTTCTGCTCACTATGGTTGATTTGGGCCTTTTTATGCAGGAGTTTCTGGTTGCTGTTGGAGTGAGAGGAGCGACACTCCAGCACCGAGTGGTCCCTCCCAGTCTCAGCTGGTATGACCAGGTAGGGCAGGATGGAGCTACCGCTTCATTTTTATAAAACCTTTTTTTATTCTTTTGCCTTCACATAAATGTCTAGAGAACATTTGAAGGAAATCTAATGCAGTGAAGTCACACGTGTAATCTTATTCACAATCTCATTCACAACAGATTGTTGACTTCCTGAATGTTTCCGATGAGCCTGTGTTGGGTTACGCCCCTCCTATGTCTGTCACCACTCTACATTTACACCTGTGGAGCTGCTCTCTAGACTACAGGTAAAGTAGACTTCAGGCCTCCCTCTAAATACTTACGTGTGATCTGTGTGTGTATTGTAATATGTCATTTGTTTTTCTCTTGACAGACCCCTTTACCTGCCGCTCAGATCACTGTTGGTGGTAGAGACATTCAGCATCTCCAGCAGCGTCTCTTTAGACCACTCTTCCTCCACACTCAGGTATGAAAGGACGACTGCTTTCGCCTCTGACACAAAGGATGTAATTGCAGCAGACTTACAGAAAAAGTTGACTTTGCTGAGTGTAATATGTTGTGCACAGGATCATTTTGGACGAAGCGGCTCTCTTCCTCTCAGACAAGAGTAATGCCGTGTCAGTCAATCTCGCACGTGGTAAGTTGACTTCAGTGATGATTTTGAAGAAGCCGCTCGAAATGTTTAAATGCAGCTTTGACTGATGTGTTCCTTTGTGTTTTTTTTCACAGACTATGTCCAAGTGGTAGACATGGGAACACTGGAGCTGAGGATTACAGCTGTCAAACCTGGACTGGATGGAAAGTTGGTAAGCGATGTCTCTGAAAAACATCAATGTTTGACACGTTTTCTCTCTGAAAAGCTTCATTCTTCACTGTCTCTTGGGTGATAGTCAGAGCCCAGATTTGAGCTGCGCTGCTCCAGTGACGTCATTCACATCAGAACATGTTCGGACTCCTGTGCCGCCCTCATGAACCTTATCCAGTATGTAGCCAGCTATGGAGACCTGCTGCCTCCTGCAGAACCGGAGGCCAAGCACAGCAGCACGACACAAAGAACCAAGGTCAGCAGTGACATCAGCATGAGGCAGTATTACGTACTTACAGCAGAGTCATACATGCTTAACTTCAGTGTACTTTTGAACAGGTGGAGTTTCCTAGCCGGCCCCCATCCCAGACCCCGCTGCTCGCAGAGACTGAGCAGCAGATGTTGCAGGATCTGATGAGTGAAGCTATGGAGGAGACTGACGGGCAGCATGCAGCAGGGCTGCAGCAGAATGGTGAAGACTTCGCTCAGTAAAGTTTTAAGTTTTAGCTCCGTGAATGATGGAACTTAACTAGATTTTGTACTTTCTCCACACATCAATAGGTGCACATGAGGAGCAGAATCAAGACCACGACCCGCCTCGCTCAGACCTGTTCTTGTTCCCGGATGAGAGCGGGAACTTTAACCAGGATTCAAGCCCCACTTACCCCATGCTGCACTCTCCTCTCATCACTCCTGTCCCTAACCTGACCCAAGAGACGGATGACTTTTGTATCCTGGAGACACCGGGTTCCAGAGGAGAGGTCAGGACTCACTGACACAGCTATGACTGCGTAACAAAGAGACTGAAGGTCTGTGTTTGCTCACTAATAAGCCTTGTGTGTTTCAGGATGTTGATCAGGAGCCAGTGGTGAAGCAGCTTACTTTAGACCCTGTGGAAATCAAACATGATCACTTCAGTCAACCTCTAGATGGGAGTGATTCCAGCCGTGGAGCCCTGAATGTTCCCATCCCGGAGGTACGCTACCTCATCAAGGAGATCTCCGTCATCTGGCACCTCTATGGTGGGAAAGACTTTGGGAGTGTGATTTTCACAGCCTCTCCTGCGAGAAGCCGGGGGTGAGCCAATAACTTAATAACTGATCACAACTGTTTTAAATGTGCTCAAAAGGAAAAACAGGCTTGATTAATTTTTTATCCTTCTTTTTTGACATTGCAGGTCTACACCTCATAGCTCCCCATCTCAAACTCCAGTCAGACAGGCCAAGGCCTCAGGACGGGCAGGAGGTGGAAGAGGAAGGAACCCTGACGTCCTGATGGAGATACAGCTCAGCAAGGTAGAGTTCCTCTCGGCATGGAAAGAGTGTTTGTGCCCTCACACAGATCACATATATACCTTGAGTTTTTTACTTTTCTCCCAGGTGAGATTTCAGCACGAGGTGTACCCACAGGCCCAGGTGGCCTCTGGGCCAGCGACGGATCAGCCAGTGTCCCGGCAGGTGTTTGTGGTGCAGGACTTGGAGATTCGAGACAGACTGGCTACCTCACAGATGAACAAGTTTCTCTACTTGTATTCTAGCAAGGAAATGCCCCGAAAAGCTCATTCTAACATGGTGAGGAAGACAACACACGCACATTAACCCACTCAAGTGTCGGGCTGTTGTAACGTCTTCTGTGCTTTTGGTCTTAGTTGACAGTTAAGGCGCTGCACATGTGTCCTGAGTCAGGCCAGGCTCCTCAAGAGTGCTGTTTGCGTGTTTCCCTGATGCCTCTTCGCCTCAATATCGATCAGGTGAAAGATACAGATGAATTTTCCAGCCAGTCAAATATATGTTTCAGCGTCTTCAGTAACATAGTTGAGTGACAGCCTTGTTTTTTGTTTGTTTGAAGGATGCACTGTTCTTCTTGAAGGATTTTTTTACCAGTCTCGCTACAGAAGTTGAGTTTTTCTCACCGCCTGTTCAAGAAGGTCAAATTCATTATTCGCACATTCAACTCAAACATAATTTCACATAACCCTGACTTTCAGATACTGACTCCTGACCATATTTTGTTCCACAGCTGTCTGTGTTTCCACAAAAAAAGTCGCTGCCCCGGAGATCTCCTGCAGCTTCTCCAAGCACGCCGGCAGCAGCCAGGACCCGGCGCCGATCATCTCCGTGCCTGCTCAGAGACGGTTGAGCCACAATGGCTTCTCCACACCTGGCAGGGAGGAAGTGATGGACAGTGAAGCGTCAGCTCCTTCTTTCACAGACCAGCCCATCTTCTTTAGGTCAGGGTTAAATAACTAAATAAGGGAACCGCTTTTGAAGAAATTGCCTGTCTGCATTTGTTAATATTTTCTTCTCTTAACAGGGAGTTTCGATTTACCTCGGAGGTTCCCATTCGCCTGGACTACCATGGGAAACATGTTTCAATGGAGCAGGTACACGGTCTAAGAGGGATATGTGTCAGTTCCACATTATTTTATTTGTGTTTTAAAGAATGATTTTATGACTGCTCTGTTTCAGGGAACATTTGCAGGGATCATTATCGGGTTGACACAGCTTAATTGTTCAGAGCTGAAACTGAGGCGTTTGTGCTACAGACAAGGGTATGTTTGAACATCTTCACACACCACAGTATGTGATACATGCCTGTCAAGAGTGTGATTTGGTAATTGCAGAGAACCAATCAGGAAACTAATACTTGGCTGTCTCTCAGATTATTAGGGGTGGATAAGCTGTTTTCCTATGCAATAAATGAGTGGCTGAATGACATAAAGAAGAACCAGCTTCCAGGACTGCTGGGCGGTGTGGGACCGATTCACTCTTTGGTACAACTAGGTGAGGACAACACATGGTCTGAATCCAGTCGCAGGGGTTGAGGTGTTGTCACATGAACTTACATTTCGTAGTGTGCTTTAATGATTATCATAAATGCTCAAAGCCATAATGAGCCGGAGCTTCTACTGGTTAACATTGTATTTCTATCGATACCATTTTTGTTGATTCAGGTGCATCCCTCAGGTGTTGCATTTCTTTAGTTTTGAGACGAATGTTCTGTTCAGTTCAGGGATTCAGGGACTTGGTCTGGCTCCCCATTGAGCAGTACAGGAAAGATGGTCGGATAGTCCGAGGGTTTCAGCGCGGCACCGCCTCCTTTGGAACTTCTACTGCTATGGCCGCTCTGGAGCTCACCAACAGGATGGTGCGGACCATCCAGGTAAACTCCACTGCTAGTAAAGAGTCTGTCTCCACCTCTGACGCCTTCATGAGGCATCAGACAAATCCATCGTTGTGTGTGTCATCTTTAGGCAGCAGCGGAGACGGCCTATGACATGGTGTCTCCAGTGCCCGATGAGAGAGACACAAAGAGGATAAAACGGTTCTCCCATTATGGACTGGCTCATCAGCCTGTTGACCTGAGGGAGGGTGTAGCCAAAGCCTATACTGTGGTGAAAGAGGTGAATATATAGATACATTCTCACTTCACTGACAATAGTGGAAAGAAACTCTTAACAAAGATTTTATGTTTCCATCTACAGGGGATCACAGACACGGCACTGACCATCTATGACACAGCCACCCGGGAGCACGAGCAGCGTGGGATGACGGGAGCAGTGGGTGGAGTTCTCCGCCAGCTGCCCCCTGCAGTAGTCAAGCCACTCATCATGGCCACAGAGGCCACCTCCAATGTCTTGGGTGGGATGAGGAACCAGATTCACCCCGATGCGCGCCAGGAGGAGTCTCAGAAATGGAGGCAGGGCGAGGAATAGTTCTTATTGCCACCTGAAACCAATGACTGTGCAGAAGCAGCAGCCAGTTAACGCACTGGAATCTTTTCTCCAGAGCATTTTTGAGGAGTAACACGTCAGAGGTGCATATACAACCCCAGTGTAGATAAACCGTTCATCTCATGGCAGTTTGAGCTACTGTGATTCAGCTTGTGTCAGCTTACCAGTTCCCTCACAGTGCCTTCATGGTTATCAGCATCGTCCAGCTGTACGTTCAATCAAAGGGATGTATGTAGAGTGATGAGTTGAGGAGCCACATGTTGTCTTCATGTGGATTATGTGCTGTTGTGGGGTAGATGACGGCATTATAAATACAGAATCATGAAGAAATAGGCTCTAGTCTCACGACATGCTAACATTTGCTTCATTCTCGGACAGCTCTGTTTACATGTGTGTTGTTCAGTTCTCTTACCCTGCTTGGTGTCAACAAAGGCTAATGCTATAGGTGTATTGACCCTTAATTTATATAACACGGACTGTATGTGGGCCTTGTTATTTACTGTAAATATTCCTAATGTGTAACATTTCATGCAAATATTAAGAGAACAAGGATAGGAAGTTAGTCATCGTGTAATTTCTGTAATCAGCACTTTTAAGTGACTTGAAGGGTTACTTACTCAAATGAATGACAGATGGGAAGATGACCCAAATTCGGTTCACGAGTTTCTCAACTTTACTTTGAGTTGTGGTCAGTGTTTTTTGGAAAAGCTGCTGTTCTGAAAAGCTGCTTTTCAAAATTAGAAACAGTTTCAGATGTTTAATCCGTCAGTCTGCTGCTCACGTTTTCACACTGCTGACACAAGGAACTGTATCTACTCAGAATCTTGAAAGCAAAGTCTTAATATCCTGAGCAATTGATTTTTTTTAAGTGTTTGGATATTGATATTTGGTGTGTTGTGTTGCAAACCTTTGATTTGCCCATTTTCTTCTTTGTGTGGACAGGATGATATTTCTTGTACATAAATGTACAGTTGACTGATGAATTTGTATTAAAAGCATGAAAGGGAAATAAAAATGGTTACATCCACCTGAGTGCAGTGTGTTAGGGTGTGGTTGTGTTTGTCACAACTGAATGTTCTGGACGTCTTTCCACTGTGTTAAATCTGATGTGAGAAAGAAAAAGCAAGAAAAAAAACTTTTTTTTGTTGTTGCCATGCATGGATGAGGTTTTGTTGTGGTGAAAATATTTGTAATTGATTTAATTTTCGCTTGTTTGTCGCTAAGAATTTTATTTTGAAAAATCTAAGCCGTTAAATCGGAAGTTGTGCTTTTGCCATGGAAACAGAAGGACGGGGCACATTTTTACTACGTTGTAAAGCTCGTCCGTGTCCACATTCTGCTCATCTGACCATCTGTCGACAGTCTGAGGCCATGGTGGACGTATTTGCTGATGTGAGCAGTTTTTCTTTCGAAGCTGGACTGACTGAAGAGGAGAAGGAGTTAATTCACCTGCGCGCGCGCTCGGCTGGACTGACAGTTTGCGGGTGCGCGCACGCACTTTTCCTGTGCAAACTCGTCCAGTCACTGAGGTAATTGTACGTCTATGTAAAGTGTTTGTGACCCACAGGAAACCCTCGACCAGACTTTGTGGTCCTCTTTGGACTCATTCCGGTTGATGCACGTTTCCATCCATATAGATGTCTCATCAGACGTCACACTGCAGACGGAGGCTCATCAGGGGAAGACGGTGACCTCTGCATCGGGATACTTGGGATGGGTCACATGGGCAAACAGTTGCTCCTCTCCCTTCTTGGAAAGTCTGGCATCAAACCATCACACATAAAGATCTCCAGTAGAAGACCAGAATCCGCAGGTACACCAACAAAATAAGACCAAAACTCACTCAATCAGCCAAGTGCTGGCTTGTGATGAATAAATAACACTGGAACTGCCCTGAGCTCTCTATTCTGAGATTCAGATGCCAGTAATCCTAATCCTAAAAGCAGCATCTGACTGCATCACTAGTGCAAGAGATCAATAGAAAATGATTTCCAAAGATTTTGGAGTACTGTCTATAAAACTGGCACGTGTTTTAACTTGTATAAGTTAAAGTATAAGTACAAATAAAGTTAGATTGCACCTTGATCTTACTTCCTTGTGTACTGAAAAGGCCATACTTACAAACTTGCTTCCTTATTCAAGTGGAGTTCATCCAAAAAGGAGTTGAATGTTTCTTCGACAACCGCAGACTGGCAGCCTGGGCAGACGTCCTGTTCCTCTGCTGTCTGCCCTCTCACCTCCCCAACATCTGTGCTGATCTCTGCTCTCACCTGTCAAAGCGCTGCCTTGTGTACAGCTTCACCTCCGCTGTGCCCGTCAGCAGGTACCACCACACTCATACAGCGTTGTTGTTTGTTAATCTTCAGTCGCCGAATACCTCATTTTTCATTTTTTAATTCAGACTAACACAGCTCCTTGGACACGACTTCATTGTGAAACCACAGTACGACTTTGTGGCCTGTGACAGTGCAGATTTGTGGCTGCGCTGTGCTCATCTGTCCACGGCTTTCAATGATCCTCTGCTGATAGAGGCATCATGTCCTCTTACAATGAGTGGTATGTCATGTTTTTATTACTGCAGACTTCAACTTCTTTCTCAGGGCTTGTGTTTGAACTCATCTTCTCATATAAGATGCAAGGGGAAGCCTTTGAAGTTTGGTGCAGTGAGGCATCAGCCTTGATTCAACATTTTCTATATTAATTAAGCCATATTTCTGAACCCTTAGGTGGCATTTCTCTGGGTCTGAACTGGGTGTGTGCAGTGTTGTACAGCCTGCTAAATATCTGCACCTCTGCCGGTCTGGGATCCAGTGATGCGCTCTCTCTGATCAACACTGTCCTTAAAGAGAAATGGCCACACGCTGAGGAATTAAACACACAGAGTTTCATCAGTACATCTTATGCATCTTCCCTTCTCACAGAGGAGTGAGTGTCAACGCTGTGTGGATATGTTCCTGTCATTTTAACTTGTCCAGAGATTAAAATGTAAATGGATCAAGCAGGTGATTTTCATTGCAATGCAGAGTTGACAGATTTGGGGGAACGAGACAAAGCACTTATTAAAAATGTTATGTTTGTTTGATATCTTTTTGTTTTTTCTACAAAGGCCTTTTCCCTGGATTTCTCTCACTGATGCCCAGACCAAGGAGACACCACTGCTGTGCTTTCTGTCAAGCAGCAAATCTATGCAACAGTGCATCTCGGCAGCATACAAATCACTGCTGGAGACGCCTGCAACATCTGACAGTTACTCTCAAATGTAAAAGATACTGTATACCCTTTAAAGATGTCCAGCACCGATGTAAGTTTAGAGCTTGTGTTCCCTATGATGCACATTTTTGTTTTGAAAATTAGAAATTTAATAGGACTCAGTGGTGTATTTTCATTTCATTAGTGGTTTTTCATACCTGAGTGTTGGTTAATATGTGAAAAATAATACATTTTACAATGTACAAAAAGCAGCAGCAGTTGGTGTGCGCTGTAATATATTGCAAATGCATTATAAATTACATTTTTCATGAAATCACGAACGTGTCGACATGTCTTTTATTGATGTCACATCACAGAGTGGCAGACTATCTGATATACATGATGCCTGCCCTCAGGAGGTCTGCAGACAGCTCAGAGACAATGCGCATTTATTGATTTTCAAATATTTCTGTGTTCAGGTGAGTCATACATTAGTGTTAAATAAATGTGCATTTGGAGAAAAAAAGAGTTGCTGCTAGATGCTGTTATCTGCTGGTGTTAAGTGTAGTAAAACTTTATTTATATTTCACTCGTTTTGTAGTTTTTTGATTACCTGTTTATTTAGTTGATGCATTTTTTATTCACAATAAGTGCACTGCAGACAAAGCGCAGATCTATTTAAACAAACACACAATGATATATAACACTAGTGTTACAGAAATGTTCATTTAAGTTCAGTAGTTGTTTCTAATTTGTCATTAAATTGTTGTGTTTTATCAGATGCAGAACAAAATAAAAAAAAATTAAAACAACGTTTGGATGTTGTCTTAAAATGCAGAATTGCCCCGTTGAACTATAAATCTGTCCTGATGCAGTGCAGGCTTGACTTCTGGAGGAGGAAATCGACGCTTCAGATTCGCAGATTTTCGGCAACACTCGAGAAAACACGGAAGTGTCAAAAATTCAGGTCTGTTTTTTCCTGTCAAGCAACGGCAGCAGCGCCGTGGGGAAACCCGTGACACGACCGCAGTGATATGGAGGCGTATTTCCTCATGGCCTGATTTGGACTAAAGTCAGCTCGCTTTCAGTTCTGAAGACCCAGCGTTTCACCGTGGTAAGAGAAGTTTGTGCCCGCAGCTTCGGCTGCACTTTCGCCGCTTGCTAGGTCGTATTTGCTAACTTGAGCTAACCAGCTAGCCGGCCAGCTGCAAGCTAACGTCAGATAAAGCTGAAGCTCGGCAGCCCGTGATACACACGGATTCATTTCGCTTCTGTCGCTACCAATTCACCGGGGTGTGCTGTGCTTAACGTGGCTCATTAACGTGTATCAGCGGCTTGTTTAGTTAGTTTATCTTCGGTGGGAGGCTGGTTTCAGTGTTGTCATCTTTCCCTCCCTTCCTCCCTGTGCTTGGAAGGGGCGGGGTCCCATCTTTTCCAGCCACGCAGACTGAGGTGTAGTCTTGTCTTCACAGTCATGGAGAGATCAGAGGCTTCATCAGAGCTCCAGTCGCGGCTGTCATCGCTGTCCTTCTCGTCGTTCCCCGGACTGACATCCAAACAGTGCGACAACCGACCTCTGGACAGGTAGCCTGTTGTTGCAGAAAGTGCCGCTTATAAAGCTGCTGTAAGGAAACGTGTTGCCAGTTGTACTTCTTTCCTCCTAGTGGTCTGCACTGTTGAAATATTATGATGTCCGCTCTGCTGCTCCTCAGGCTCCAGAATACAGACCTTTCGCAGAGCTCGTCCCTGTCCAAAACCCACGCTGACATGGCTGAAACCAAGGAGGATTCAGGGAAGCATACTGAGGTAATAAATATTGAAGTGTGTTGCAAGAGCTGTCTGTGAATGGCAATAAATGGCGAAGTGCAATATAACATCATCTCTGAGCCATAACATCAGTCTTGTGTGTGTGGATCTTGAGGGTAATCAGGAGGCCCCTGCTGAGCTGGCCCCTGGGGAAGGAGGTGAGGAGACCGACGGTGCTGGGAGCTGTCAGCTCTCCACTGAGATAAAAGGTGAGGGACACGCTGATCATGACTGCTGCTGTTTTGTTTCTGTGATTTCGATTCAGAGGTTTCATAAATCTGCTACAAATGTGTTTGCAGCGTACCACAAGCTTACCACAAGCTCCATAAACCTTCATCTATGATTTAATAAGGCTTATCTAAGCTAGATAAATAATGATCAGTGTTGCTATTATGCTCTTTGTGGACACATTGCCATTTTGTTGCTCCTGATGGCAGCCCAGATGCCGCCCCTGAAACCTCCGACGACATGGACATCTGCTGCACTGAAGGAGCTGAAGGCGAAGCTTCGAACGGAGGAGGACAGCGTGGTGACGGTGTACCGAGGCGACATCATGACAGTCCACGTGCCCACTGTCCCTGAGGCCAAAAAGGTGTGCTGGGAGTTCGCCACGGACGGCTACGACATCGGCTTTGGCATATATTTTGACTGGACGCCTGTCACGAGCCGGTCTATCACTGTGCACATCAGCGAGTCAAGTGATGACGAAGATGAAGAGGAGGAGCTGGAAGGTCAGTTAGTGTTTGCAAATTCACAGTTTAAAGGGGCCTAAATGCTGCTCACACTTACGCTTGTTAAAAACCTTTTTTTCCACTGGACGTCTGGGTCATTCTGTATCCACGCAGCACAACGTAATTGCGCTTTTATGTGTTTTTCTCCAGCTGGGATCTCGGGCAGTGTGTTGACTTTGCGTTTTATGTGCTTTCTCCCGCAGGACCCGTCAGTAACGGAGATGTTGAGAAGGGCTCCAAAACTCAAACCAACTCAAACTTGGCTGAAATCTTACCCGTATACCGCCAGGACAGCCACTTGTGCGTGAACGGGGGGAGCCACGATTTTCCAGGCGAAGGCACGTACCTCCTGAAGTTCGATAACTCCTACTCACTATGGCGAAACAAAACTCTTTACTACAGAGTTTATTACAGTGCCTGAGATGCCAACTCATTGCTTCTGAATGTATACTTTACTGAAGAAAACTGCTCTTAAGAACGAACTATTTTTGATTCCATACTTAAAGAAAGATGAAGTTATAGTATAAAAGGTTAAATATAGGCATTCTATCTATTTTTTATCACTATTGGCTTGCGTTGCCACATGTTGAATTTAAGTATATGCTCAGATAGTTTTGAATGCAGCATTTCCTCCGGTGTCTTGCTGACAGATATTTGAAGAAGCCTTGCGTATGCGCCATGTTCCCATGTATGCACTGTGCTATTTGGTCTAGCGCCCGCCATAAAACGTATATTATCTTCAGCCGTAACATTTCTATGGTAGCAGTGATCAGGGAACACCTGCACAGAATACATTATGCTTTGCCAGCAGTGCTCTAAAGAAACTGAGGTGGGTTTTGTGTGTGTGTGTGTGTGTGTGTGTGTGTGCGTGCGTGCGTGTGCACCTTCTATGATCACGTTCCTTTGTTGTTGTTCCTGGTATTTATCCTTGTGCTTTGAAGCCTAACTTATTTTTTCATGTGTGTTTGGTTGAATCACGTGTTAATGGAGAATATAATGACATAATGCTCAGAGCTGTCTGCTGTCATAGTGGCGTGTTGGTCAAAGATAGAAGTTGAATGTACTGAAGCAAGTGGTAACAGTTTTCCAAAGTGTGCTTTTTATGACACAAATAAAAGTCATCCCTTATCACATAAAGCTCTGATTATGTAATTTAGATTCAATATTTACATTTGCCTGACACCCCCCCCCCCCCTTTTAATTTGCTGTTTCAGAGGCAGGGAGCAGTTGTAATGTTTCATCTAAATGTGTTTTGTGACAGGTCTGTGTCAGTAAAGGTCTATGTGTTTGTTTATGAATATCCATTCCTCAGCGTGCTGTGTTGAGTAGCCTTGCTCCATCCTGTTTCTCAAGTCAGTGCTTCTGCCACACCTCACTCGTACGCATGTTCCCAAAGATGTCACAGATTTGGCTGCTAATGCCGTATACAATGTAAAGTAACTGCTTCCCATGTTTGTTGTAATGTACCTTTACTGTAAGTTATGATGACATTTGTTCCTGAAATTTATACTCCACAATAAAGAGAAGATTGTCTAACTTTCTTTGCAATTCATGATGAATCGTCTCCACCCAGTGAATGCTGGTCAGTAGATGATGGTTTTGCATATGTTGCAACGTGTCAGAGATGTCAGATAAACCGCTGTTGTGTGGCGTCGCCAGCGAGCCAAATCTGGCCATTCCACCCGAGACGCCGTCATTTCATAACAGTCTCACTGCTGATCCAGGATTAGAAAGTGCTTGAGGATGGTCCCCTGTGCTTCCATTAAATTGTGGCATTGGGGGATTGATGTAACTGTTACGGAGGTGCTGATGAAACCAGGTTTTATTTTCAGCGCTCCCCAAAGGCCAGTCAGAACCCAGCTACATCTACTGTCACTAATATAAGATAAACATATACTGAAACTGTCCTCATACAGCGTGATGCAGCGATATGTGTTAGTTATAACACTTCATCATTCAGTTCAATGTACTGATAAATCTTTGTGCATGTTATTTATTGTTTGATGTGTCTGTGGAGCTGAATAAACCATGTGGTGTTGCACTGAACTGCATTATAATGAAGGTTGTTTCAGTGTGCATGAGGAAGGCAGAATAATAACACAAATCACTGCACTACTTCAAAATGTTCCTGAATACATCACCAACTAATAATGCTAAATAATTAACTTTTGTTCTTAGTCTTTAAAATCTGAAAAAATGTAGCGCTTTTTGCTATTATTTTCACCCCTGATCATTTCCCCCCTTCAACAATCAGCTAATAAAATAAATTAAAAGTGTAAAATACAATTAAAGTTTCAGGGGTCCATTAACCACAGCAGTATTAAAACTGACCCTAGAGGTGAATGAACATCTGTTGATATGGCCAACATAACGTGTATTTTTCCAAATAATAGCTGTGATCTGTGGTTTTCTCCATGAAGAAATGAAAGGCTCGGAGTGATCTGGCGAAAATAATCTCTGAAAATAAACTTGTAGTAATCCCATTTAGCCCCTCTCTCATACAGGTGAAGGAAGCCATTAAATTAAAAATATATTTAAAAGACGGAGAAAAGCTTTTTAATAAATTGGACTGTGCATGTAGGACATGGGTGCTGTTCAGTAATACCTGACAAAGCAGTGCAGGTGTTACACATCGTTTCGTTTCCTGGTAATTCGTAAATTAAGGTGTCAGGTGGTCTCACGTGCGCGTTCTTCACAACGGCCTCGAGCTCGACTCAGCCAATCAGAAGAGATTACCGGAGTTCTGCTGGCTGCTTAGCCTCGAACATTCTCGACGAGGAGACGCTGAAACAATATGGGGAGACTGAACTTTTACGTGCTTTGGTCCGTGCGTGACGCTCCCCGCCAGTTCATTAGGTAGGAATGTTTGGAAAACCCGAAAAAACAGACGTTTTCACGTCCAAACAACATTTCAAACATGTCCGCCTTCCGCAGCAAATCCAACCGAGCGTCCTTCCAGGTCCACATCCCGCTGCCGCTCCCCAAACACCTAGTCATCTTTGGGCTTGGAGAATGGAAACACAGTCAGGCAACAATCTCTGTAGATGTTCTGGTCAGTGCGGAAGCACCGGCTCAGAAAATCGGGACTCTGTCAGCTCAACAAAGGTGTGTAGAAAAATGACATTGGCAACTTTCCATAAAAAAAAAAAAAAACAAAACCTCCAGTGTAAATTGTTAAAATGGACCCTGAACTCAGGTGCCTGACCTGGGAGGGGGACTGGAGGACTGACCTGGTCACAGTGGCAGCAGAGAGAGGCCGGAAGGGAGTTTATGGCAAGATAGTGCTCACAGTTTGTGGAGAGGTAGGTTTCATAAGTATACTAAAGCATACACTGCATCTCATATACCTGACAGAGCATCATGTTGCACATTTTTGCCGTTTTTTGTTCCATGCAATGTCCTGCGACCGGCCACAGGATGAAGGCAGCGTCTTCAGCAGCACTCCTCTGGTTCAAAGGAAGGTTCTGTTCCCAGAACCAGACCAGGACGCGACTGATCTGTGCTGCACATCAAACCAAAGCACTGCGTATGAGACGGTGAGTTGAATGAGAGTTAATGTGTTTTTGCAGTAATCTGCACTCCTGTTACAACATTTCATTATCGTCCTGCCTTGCAGATAACTCCCAACTGCTCACAGTTGGGTGACAGTGTTTGCTATACTGAGGTCCAAGTGAATAAAATTGACACCAGTGAGTCCACTACAAGAAATCAGCTCCCAGTCTGGCCTACGGTACGAGTCATGCTGAAGAATATATCAAAGTCTGCGTGCATGTAAAGTTAGTAACTTACTTTGTGATTATACTCTGTGCGACTGACAGGATAAGACACCCAGACGGACAGTTATTAGCAAGAGAGGCCACCTGACATGGAGCTCTGAGGACATGGACAGTCTCGCCGAGGACATAGACCAGGCGTCAACCCCCAAGAAAATGAGGCTGTCCAGGATGAACAGCCGAGAAGACATGGCCGTGCAGATAAAGAATGAGAACAGAGAAGGTCAGAAGCAGCGACTTAACAGCCGTTGCCGTCACGTCTGAATGAACAAAATGGGTTTTGACAGAGCTCATGATTAGTTTCAGTGTGTCCATCAAAGCGCTGGAGCCACACAATGTGTCTGAGTGACCGTGACACTGCCATCCTCATCGGAGGGGAGGCGGCAGATCAAAACTACTGCAACGACTCCCTGTGGAAGCTTGAGTTAGGTGTGTGCTGCTTGTTTGGTCAAATGCTGCTTATTGATCGATGTTTATAAAGCGTGTCAGCTTGATGGCAGCAGGTCATCAGGTGAAACTGTTAACAGCCAAGAAAGAAAAATGGAAGGAAGACAAACAAGGAAGCTCTAAAATACATTTACACTGAACATGTTTTTCCACATTTAGTTTCCTTTCTGCCTTCTTCCCAGACAATGACTTCTGGTTTCCCATGAACTCCTCTGCTTCTGGACCCATACCGCCCTGTGCCCGAGGACACTCTGCGACCTATGACCCAGACTCCAAGTCCATCTTCGTTTACGGTGGCCTGAGGGAGGGTCAGCGCTACAGCGAGCTGTACATCCTCAACACTCTGACCTGGAAGTGGAGGCTTGTCACTGTGGGTTTGTTGCAAGTTCCTAATGTGCCGCAGCTCCCCGATTTCTTATCGAATACTCAAGCAGACGTATAAGAAGCGCCTTCCTCGGGTTTGTTTTTTCTGGATTCACTCCCTTTAGGCGAGAGGAAATGTTCCAAATTTGGCATATCATTCTGCAGCCTTTTATAAAAAAGAGCTCTTCGTCTTTGGAGGAGTTCAGCAGAGCCATTATTCTGGGGATAAATCCTGCAGTAATGCTCTGTACATCTTTAACCCGGAGTTTGAACTCTGGTACCAGCCGATTGTGGAGGGGGACAAACCTCTGCCTCGGTTCGGGTCAGTCTTCTCTTCAACACAATAATTTTACTTCCAAATCCTTTTTTGTTTTTTCTTTTAATGTTGATCCCAGGTTTCTCTTTGCGTGCCACAGACACTCGGCCACACTGATGTCGCAGAAGTTGATCATATTTGGCGGACGGAAGACGGCTACCTACCTGAATGATCTCCACATTCTGGATCTGGGTAAGATGAAGATCTGATGGTTGTGTTAAGCAACAGTTTTGTATCCAGATTTAAACTGATATTTATTTTTTTTTTCTTAATGAGGGAAGGCTTCATGGAGTACACAGCTGTGAAGTGTGGGAACATGCCACCGCTGCCTCGAGGGTGAGTACAGGACTAATCAACCTTGAGATGTCACCGATGAAGCCATCTGGTTTTTGTATTTTTGGTGTCTTGGACTGACAGAACTGCATTTGAATTTCATGGGTTTTAACACCAAATAGAGTCAAAATTATACCATCTTTCTGCTTTTTTAGCTCAGCATGTGAGTAGATTAAATATTATGTAGAAACTGGCTTTAGAGCATTAATGGTACATAAAGTCCTCCTTGCCTGTATGTGGACAGGTTCCATGCAGCTCTACCAGTTTCACACAACAGGGTTATAGTCTGTGGAGGTTGCAGCGCAATTGGAGCCCTGCAGGACGTACACATCTTCAGCACTGGTGAGTTATTGCACCGGCTTCTGATTACATGTGTATGAAAGAAAACAAAACTATATCAGTGATCCAGTCTGTTGATTGTTAAACAGACATGGGAAGTAACTTTGAGTCGCCCTTCCTCAATGCATCACCAAACAGTGAATCCTCCTGCTTTGATTTCTCCTCAGACACCCACATGTGGAGCTCAGTGGCGTCTCCTCTGCTTTGCTCCAAGCCTCGTGCGGGACACAGCATGATAAACCTGGGCTGCTCCATCCAGACAGAGAGCCAGAAGCGCGAACAGGGCGGACATGTCGGCGTCTGCTGCACATTGCTGGTGTTTGGTGGGTCGGACTGCTCTGGTACCTTCTACAACGACACAGTCAAGTGCACAGTGGAGATTCCTGGTGACAAGTGATGAAGAATCTGAAGGGGACGATTGTTTTTATCACATTTTAAACAGAGGAGGTGGAGATGCTGCAATCTGCCTTGATGATGTGACAGAAAAATGACAGTATCTCCAAGCATGTGTGTCTGTAGCACTTATTTTTGTCTTGTTTTATTATTTTTGTACGATGTGTTAGGCAGCTTAGACTTTATTTTAGCTTCCTTTGAATCTCTTTAATAACTAACCATATTTCCTCCACACAGGCAAAATGCTGCAAACAGTGAACTGAGTGGTTTTGCGCTTTGCATAACAAATCTCTGATCTGCATGTTTTACATGTCCCCACATATCAGTGTGTAATTGAGGGTAAAATGTTGGACTGGATAAACAGATAAAGTCAAAATGCTAATAAATATTTTTAACTCAAAGTTTCCTTGTTTGAAGTAATGGCGCGGAAATAAGGCTTATTTTCACAGCATTTTATTTAATGATGTACGAAGTTGCATGGCTGTCTGTGAAGCAGCTCAGTTTTATGTACACAGATCAGCAGGTGTGTCTGGTTGGCGAGACGGGTGGCTCACTTTGAAAGCTTCAATCTCAAGTAAGGCTTGATTTAACCTTTGGATAGTTGGATACTGCTTCATGTCCACTTTGAATCTGCACAGATTGAAGACACACAGGGTCATACTTCTCTTAGAGGGTGTTTTAAGTTCAACAGGGTCTTGGGCATGCATGTCGATCTCCTTGTTCTGGGTGGCTGAGTATTAATGTGGTATTTATGATGCAGTATCATGAAATGAAAATCCTTACATACCTCTCTGCATTGTAGACTTGTGGGACCAGACAGATGTCTGCCATGGATATCTAAAAGGTAAGCAATGAGCCTGATTAACAGTTTCTGCTGTAAATCAGGGTCCCATGCTTTAACACAACAGTCATGCTCTTACCTCATCACCCACACAGTATTTCCCGGCTGTCTGCTTCAGAATGGGCTCAAGAGCTGGAAGAGAAAAGTGTGCATAGCATTGTAAAGGAAGTCAAGTGAAGTCTTGTAACAACTCAGGATGCATAGTTAAGACAAACCACAAACCTTGAAAGCCACGATCAATGAAGTGCTGAGACCACTGCATCTTTTCTGCCCCTACTTTCAGAATCACGTACAAATTCTGAAACATCCAGGAATTCATTAATATTGTGAACTTGGAACCGTAGACTTTCAGCTTGACAGTATAATCATGGGGACTGTGCTGTTCTGACCTGCAGAGGCTGAATCCCAGAGGCAATGAGATCACTTATCATCCGGACCTGGGCGCGTTTCTTTGGGTCTGCCGGAAGAAGCCGAGGCCCTGGCCTGGTCTCATCGATGTACTGGATCACTGCCAGCTGTGTGAGCAACAAACCACCTTCAGTAGTATTCCAGTTGGTTCACTTTAAATATGGCTGCATATGACTGTGCATGGATGAAGAGTTTGGGGACTCACTGACTGAGAGAGGGTGATGCCATCAATTTCAACTGCAGGCACTTGTTGCATGGGGTTTAATGTCCTGTACTCTTGCGTAAGCTTGAGCACATGGAGGAGATATAGAGGATTTCAGAACGCATGTATGCACTTTTCAATGCTCTTATGATGTCTCATGCTAATCATCATGTACAGTATCATTTTTGCATTGATGTGGATCCAATGAATCTGTACAGTACCTGCTGACCTCCATCTTTGATTAGATTGACTGGAACTTGGTCATATTCAACACCTTTAAGAGCAAAAGCTGGTGCACACAAAGTTAAATTGTCATCTTGTTGACATCAAAATGCTTTAAAGAACAGCTGAAGTGTTAACCTGCTGTGGCGTGTCTTACCAATGCGAACCCTCCAGGAGCAGGAGCTTCTGAAGTATCCATGAAGGACAGGCTGTACAGAAAAAGAAAAAAAAAAGAAAACAATCAGTCCATTTGAAAACACATCACATTGTCCATGGACATAGTTCACTTCACTTTCCCTGTGTCTGCTGGTTCACCTTGGTTGGAGTTGCCATAGCTTTCTGGTTCGACTTTTCCCTCAACTACACTTCATGCAAGCAGTTTTTAGTTGAACAGTCATCACCTCCAGCAGCCAATAGGATGTGCTCCAAAAATCCCTCCTACATACACTTTGGTCTGTGACTTAGCAAAATCTGGGCTTCATATGGTTCACATTAGCGACCTGGCGCAAACACACACACACTCTGCAAGCAGCCAAACATGTTACTACAGTACCTTGGCGAGGCAAGCTAACGACAAGTGCATTGTTGTGGCTGTGATAACGTTTTCCCTTTTATTTTTAGGATAAGCTGTGCTGCTTAAAAAGAAGTCTGTTATGTCCTGCACATTTCACAGCACAGTCCCTCGTTCTGTCTTGACGAGGATGTAGTATCACGGAGACATGGCTGAGACACCCCGAGGCCAGCCTGAATGAAGCTAGCTCTTCCTTTAGCACAACTTCCGCTCACAGTTCAACTCCGGGTTGCGTAATTTTCAGACGATAAACGTAAGCTTGCCGAATTCTTTTATCCAATGATTAGCCGAGTTCTACAGCTAAGGCGGGATTGCCTAAAGTGTCAAATAGGGATTGGATAAAATGCACTCAAAGTCGACCAATCAGGTCGGGTTATTCGCAGGAGTGTGAACAGGGAGCGAATAGTAAGCCCGTGCTTTCCTCAGAGTCCGCCCACAGGTAATAGTTCTCCGTGAGGAACAAACCTGCATGTCTTCTGTCGGCCACCGTCCTACCTGCGCAGCTGGTCAACTAAAGTGGGCCTGCGGTTAATAACATCTCCACCATGGCAACAACAGCATTAAAATCCGTGCTTAAGACAAGGGTAAGATTTAAAAGTTTTACAGCTTTTTCCTATTTCCTCAGTTGCAGATGACGCAGGTTGAATTGACAGCTCACTTTGTTTACAAAGTGTCATGGTGCAGCATTTAGGTCTGGATTGCTGAAGTCAGAAGTGGCCTGCTTCAGCTGTTCTGTTTGCACTTGATTTAGAAGATAATTCACGCTGCAGCTTCCTCCCTACAGTCTCCCCCGGTCACCTTGACTGTTCATTACTCCATAGTTGTAGTTGCTCATTAATCTTGTGGGCACTTCAGGCTGCGACTGGAAACAGCTGGTTTTGTGTATTTAATGTTCTACACACTATGTAAACCAAACCTACAGTTTATGGGCAGGTGGGTAATATTCATTGCATTGATTCAGACCCACTGCTGTGTTTCTTTCTCAGGTCCCACTTAGAGTTGGCCGCCTGTGCTACTCCTCCTCAGTGGTGAGTTGAGAACAGTGAACATTCAGTGGTCAGTCTGCAGTTACACTTCACACCAAATGTCATACAAGGATAATAAACTCACTGAATACATGCACATGTGACATATCTCCTCACAGCCCACCACCAAGCTGTTCATTGATGGGAAGTTTGTTGAGTCCAAGAGCTCAGAATGGCTGGATATTCACAATCCTGTAAGTGTTTGACCTGGACTCCATCGCCACACTGTGCTCTGCTTTTCCACCTGATCCACGCGTGCAGCTGGCTGAAGTCTGTTGTCTGTGGAGTTGCTTAACCTGTTACATAATATTTAACATCATTCCCTGTTGAAACAAACTAGTTTCTGTGGTTGAACAACCTACATTAACTACATGAAATTACAAATCTAGAAATTTGTGGGGGGGTTTTTTTATATAAGCAAATTCACCTTATCTTGTCATGTGTAAAATGTCAAATAATACTGAAATAACTGCTTGCCACTGAGGAATATCACTGAAACCTTATCTACACTTCGATAAGAAGTCGTAATCTAACAGTCAAATGCATTGAATGTAGAAATCCTGTTATTAGTGCCTAATAAAACAGCGTCTTACAGATTTATGGCCCATATATCTGTTAAGCATCTGCTAGAATCCACCTTTTCACCTTATCTGTAACGTTTACTGAACTCAAACAGCTTCTACTGATTGAAACTAATTAGCCTTTTCAGGTAAAGTTTCTCCTCCTTCTCCGCTGCAGGCCACCAATGAGGTGATCTCTCGTATACCCAAAGCCACCCAGGAGGAGATGTTGGCGGCTGTTAACTCGTGCTCCAAAGCCTTTCACTCCTGGTCTGAGACCTCCATCTTGACTCGGCAGCAGGTCTTTCTGCGCTATCAGCAGCTTATCAAGGACAACATTGTAAGTCAAAGAGTCAGAAAGTATAAAGTACAACTGAACACAATAGTTTACTGTTTAGTGCTGTTCACCTTGACTTATTGATGATTAATTAAGGCGAACACCTGTTCCATATGACCTCTTTGTGCAAATCAGCCTTTTAAACCTTTGTGTTCAGAGGCTGCTGTTTGTGTTTGATACTAAAAATCTAGTATCTGACACAGGGGTCATCTTTTATTTCAGAAAGAACTTGCCAAGGCCATCACACTGGAACAGGGCAAGACCCTTGCAGATGCAGAGGGGGACGTGTTCAGAGGATTGCGTAAGTTTGTCACTCACACACATGCACACACATATCTTTTACAGAGGGCAACAGATAGGTAAACGTTTGCATGTTATGTTACTTTGTCGTTACAGGAATAGTTAATGAGTTATACTAAACCAGAACAAAGGGCAGTTTTCCTCATGATCCACTGGAATGATTGCCACTTATTTTTGCTGTTTTTTTACATTTCCTATTTATTTCAGAAAGGGATTTTCTGTTGAGGCTTATAAGAAATAAAATATTGAATTAAAAATATAAAGAAATACTGGGAGTTATTGTTGCAGGTATTAGCATTAGCACTGCCTTACAAAATAAGGACACAGTCTTACATTGAAGGAGAAGTCCAATTGTTTCATAGCTTGACATATCTTTGCAAAACACATGAGCTCATGATGCTGTGTTTTTTTTCTTTGCAGAGGTTGTGGAGCACGCCTGCAGCGTCACCTCTCTGATGCTCGGTGAAACCCTGCCCTCCATCACCAAGGACATGGACACCTACACCTACCGCCTTCCCCTCGGGGTGTGTGCCGGCATCGCCCCCTTCAACTTCCCTGCCATGATCCCTCTGTGGATGTTCCCTATGGCCATGGTCTGCGGCAACACCTACCTGCTGAAGCCTTCAGAGCGGGTGCCAAGCTGCTCCATGCTGCTGGTCAAGATGCTGCAGGATGCCGGTGCTCCAGATGGGACGCTCAACGTCATCCATGGCCAGCACGATGGTGAGTTGGTCTCTGTTTACTTTAGACATTGCAAAAACACAGTGTTGTGTGGCTGAACCTATGACGGCAAACCACATGTCTGTGGACTGTTGATTGGACAAAACAACATTTAATTATGTCAGCTCTCTGAAAAAATGTCTCACTGTGTACTGGTTTGAAAGAGCAGGCTCATCGTATCATCTTTTATCCTGTACCTAGAAAGTCTTCTGTTCTTACTCGATAACTAATGAGAGTCTATAAAAATTGCAATTGCAAAATTGATTGTAAATCACATGGTGAATTATTATTTCATCATTGGGATAATTGCTTGATATTCTCTGTGATGCAGTACCACACAACATTTGAAATATCAGCGGTTATTAAAGACCGTGGTTGATTAAAAGATTTAAGATAAGATAAAATTTTATTGAACCCACGCCAGGGAAGTTAAGTTGTTACAGCCAGCAGAGTTTTTAAAAAAAAAGGCAGAAGCAGTGGCATAGAAGGATCAAAGATAAAAAGGATACAGGATCAAAAATCAACTATGTATTTGTACATCATGTACAGATTAAAAAAAGACTGTTGCTATTTTTATGAATAATCTACTAAGTGAAGCCAAGTACAAAGTTGATGCGTAACTATAAATGTCTTTTTGCCACAGCTGTGAACTTCATCTGTGACCATCCGGCCATCAAGGCGATCAGCTTTGTTGGCTCAAATCAAGCTGGGGAATATATTTACGAGAGAGGTTCTAAAAATGGAAAGAGGGTCCAGTCCAACATGGTGAGTACCGAATGATAAAGCAGCTCAGATGAAATGTCTGACACCTGCTGTAAATGTCCAGAAGGTGGCAGCATTGTCCAACAGACTGTTGATCCTCCTCACTTCTGGCTGTACAGATGAGCTGAGGTCTAAAACATAGATTGCAGCTGTGCATTACTGTTGAAGAGCCAGACTGTGATTATAAATGCTCAGGCTATTTATTTTGGTTTGTATCCATCAACTGCATGTGGACTGAAATGTGGAACAGATATACTATATAAAATTAGCAGGTTGTTTGTATAAAGCTCTATATGGTATTACTATATATAATGTTCTCACTTGTGACTAAGCAGCGGCTGTAATGTGGAGATCAAACAACAGAAGGTTAACCACTTCACATATACTATAGGGAGCCAAGAACCATGGTGTGGTGATGCCTGATGCCAACAAGGAGAACACTCTGAACCAGCTTGTGGGTGCAGCATTTGGGGCAGCGGGACAGCGCTGCATGGCCCTGTCCACTGCCATCCTGGTGGGTGAGGCACGGAACTGGCTGCCGGAGCTGGTGGAGCGAGCCAAGGCACTGCGCGTTAACGCAGGTACCGCACCCCATCACCCAGCCCATGACCCCTGTCTCTCCTGAGCCCCAGAGGGCCTTTTGGTTTAGTCATCTCGGGGGCCACCCACACCGCCCTGACCACACCTCTCGCCTTTTGCCCTGTTGTAACATCACATTTCTGGGAGAGAGGGCTTGTTGAGTCAGCCATGCTGCAAATTTGTGGCCAGATCTGCGGCCCAGGCCTAAATAGCGGTTCGGCGCATCAGATCCTTTGAGAATGGAAGTTAATGTGGAGTAAAATAGAGAATGATTTTCACCATTTGCAGTGATGTGGACTCTAATTTGTGTAGTACACAGGAAACCCCTAAGTATCCATTTTTGAGGGAGTGCCTCAGGGTGCCCCTCGTTTTGGCTTTTGCATGTTTGTGGCATTGAATGTCAGTGCCCTTAATGTGCTCACATCATGCAAGTGCCATAGTATGTAACCTTATAGCTGTTTGTTTTTGGGGCCCTGCTAGGAGACCAGCCTGGTGCCGATGTGGGCCCTCTGATCTCTCCCCAGGCCAAGGACAGAGTCTGCAGTCTGATCCAGAGTGGTGTGGACGCTGGAGCGAAGCTGCTCCTGGATGGCCGGAACGTCAATGTCAAGGGTTACGAGAGGGGCAACTTTGTGGGTCCCACCATCATTAGCAGTGTCACAGTGCGTGAGTTTAATATCTGAATATGCACATGCAGCATAGATTTGCATCTGAGCACCATTAAAACTAGGTCTAAAACTAAAAAGCGTTCACTTTTGTGCTCTCTCAGCCTGAGATGAAGTGCTACACTGAAGAGATCTTCGGGCCTGTGTTGGTTGTTCTGGAGGCAGAGACTCTGGACGATGCCATCAGTTTGGTCAACAGGAACCCCTATGGCAACGGCACAGCTATCTTCACCACAAATGGCGCCACCGCACGCAAATACACGCACGAGGTGGACGTGGGCCAGGTGAGTGGCTGCAGCTTCCAAATGTCTTCCTCTGTTTTGGGAGAAGGGAGACATTCACATCCCTCTGTCATGTCTGTCCAGCATCTCAAGCAGGGAACACATCATATTTCTGTTTAAAAATGCTTCACACACATTACATATCCATTATTTTCCATGTCAAGTATAGCCTTGTTTGCCCGTAACCTAAAATAAACACATTCGGCAACCCCCTTCCCTCCACTTCCCCGCTGGTCAAGACTACAAATAGCTACAGCAAATATGTGTGTGTTAAATGAAAACAGGGGGACATAGAAATATTTTTCCAGGTAGTATTCAAGGAGGGAAATCTTAAATTAAACTCAAAAGGGATTCCTAGGGTCCTGTTCAACGTTAAGCATAAATATGGCCAGCCTTTCCCCTGTTTGTTTGCCTTAGTGGAGCCTTAGTTATGCCCTGTGTTTGCTGTTCACATGTCGGGGAATGCTGTGCAGGCCATGTGCTGTCCTCCTCTCCAAACCTCGATGCAACAAACATCTACTTTTCCTTTTTTTTTTTTCCCTCCCTGCACCTTCGCCAAAAGGCCTCAGTGTGTCCAAACTTATTCCCGCTGTTTCAAACATTCTAAACCAACCGTGCCATGCCTCTATTGCCTTCATAACAAAATGTTTTATTTAGTTTTTTCCCTCCCTTTCATAAGACCGTGCTCCGCTTTAAAAACTGCAATATAAGCTGCAGGTTTAGCTTTGTTTAGTGCGATCATGTAAGCTTGTTTTTTAAACAGCAAGGATATACCACATCTCTCATCAGCCACATCTTACTCATCCTAGCAATTTAGGATCCTGGGGAATTGTTTTACAAAGCTTCCACTTATGGAAATGAAAGGGAAAATACTTGTTTTCTGCAGGTTGGAGTCAATGTTCCCATTCCTGTTCCACTGCCTATGTTCTCCTTCACTGGATCAAGAGGATCCTTCAGAGGGGACATGAACTTCTATGGCAAACAAGTATGAAATAAACAAATGGATTCTATTGTTACAAGTATAAGATAGACACACGTATAGCAGATGTAATCGTTTTTATTTTTTCACCCCAGGGCATCCAGTTCTACACGCAGATCAAAACTGTCACCTCACAATGGAAAGCTGAAGATGCCACCTTGAAAAGTCCTGCAGTCACCATGCCGACTATGGGCCGCTAAATGCTTCATCAAGTGCTGCTGTTCAGTCAAGATTGACCCGAAGACCAAGACCACCTTTCTTCAAAACACACTATAAATATGTAATAATATTCCCCCATTTCTAAAACCTTTATATTACACGTATATGTATAGATAGATATGTAAATGTAAACTGTGGCCAAGATTTTTACTACGTAGAAGATCTGTACAGCTGAGGCGATGTTATTGGATGTCATTTCATCAAATATAACACCCTTATTGAAACACATGTGTACTTATGGTAATGTATATAATCCCCATGATTGAAGGTTGCTGTAGACACGCTGCATTGTAATCCTCGACCCACCATCCAGTGATTGTTCAGAGATCTTGTAGATTATCTGGTGCGTATTTTTGTGTAGGCACTTCGTGGTCAGAGAGTAAATTTGTCTTGAGGTAACGGGTCTTTGAAATGGGCGGTGACATGCTTCAAACAAGCTTCGTGCATGAAAGAGAATACTCATCGGCCATTTGGACGTATATGTGCACGGTACGATATTTATAATGAGCACAAACAAACATTTTGCATTCTGCTATAGACATGATTGACGCTCTGTGGGGAGCGTACAAAGCAGAGGCAAACAATTCAGAGTGTGATGTGCAATGTAGAGGCCACACAGAGGTCATGTGGTGTGTATATCCGGCAAGCTGTTTGGGTTCGAGGGCAGAACAGGCTCGGGCGCCTGGGTGATGAAGGTCGCTGGGGAGAGCTCCTCTCTAATTCAGGAAGACAGTCATCATTATGCAACGCTAAAATGCAACACGCTGATAAATCACATGTAGGCACTCATGTTCTCACAGCCAATACTTTTTCAGCTAAACATGGAATGCGGGACCGATAAATCTTCACAGGCTTCGTAATTGCAAGGATGAGGAGCAACTTTTATTCTCGTGCATTCCTTTAGTGTCTTACCCGACAGCATCACTGTCAATAAGGCCCTTCTTCTCAGAGGAGGCGGACAATGCCAGATGTCGGCTGGCTTTCCTATCAGGAAAATGCAGAGTTGCAGTTAAATACTGAACCTCACACTGAAAAGCCATGTTTTAGCACATTGGTGACTATGCACCCGGGCCTGCAGCCTGTCTTAGAAAGGGGTTACTCTGGGTCAATGCAATGCACAGCGAGTTGGATAAGTGACTCTCTCTCGAGTCACCAAATGTGCTGTGTTAGTCTGCTGGACTAGGTGCCAGACCACCGTTAACATGAATATATATCTCCTGCCTGCCATACCCCCATACATCCAGATCCTCTGCACACTCCTTTCTGAAAATCATGTTAGCAGCTGCTCTCCGACCACAAGTGTTCAAAGAACAAAATAAATGGCCAGCGCACGTGAAGAGGGGCCAATATGCTGAAAGCAAATCGACGTGACCAGATGTTTGTTTCCAAGCACACGACTCTGCGGCTGGGCCTATTTTTACTATTGTGCCCAGACTCTTTCTTCATTCTTTTTAAGCAGCTGGATGGAAAAGAAAATTGGTTGAAGCCTAACTGATGTTTTATGGTATCCTCTTCTGCTGAGAAAATGGCTGTTTAAAACATTAAAAAGAGGGAGGAGTCACCAGAAGTTCAGCCTGAACTACTGCTTGGTGTCACCGCACTTTGTTGTTCAGAGGTAATTCATCCAGACGTTTCAGTCCATTTTCAGGGATTACGAGTGGATTGGACGGTATTATTTAGGATGATGTCAATGAGCGATAAACAAGTCTTCTGCTAAGACAAACCTAACACAATCATTGGGAGGTTTTATTACCTTTGCCTCTGCCCGTTCATCTGAGCAAAGAGAAGCCTGAGCACTTGTTCCTTCTGCTCCCAAGTCAGATCTGAGATTTCCACTTTGCTGCCTGGTTGATGAGTCCTTAAAAACAGGTGGATGGAATCAAAATGTCATGTTAACCTGCTATTGTTGCCATTCTTACATATATAGGCCATGTTAGGATGAACCAGAATGTTATGGTTTGATAACCACTGAATGAACTGAATGCTGCTTGTTGCTGGTAAACACGAGGAAGTAAAAATATCACAAAGATATACACAGTGGCATGAGTCATGGGAGGGATGGGAAGTAGACCTACCACCTTGCTGCCGCTGCCATGTCTGAATGGACAGAGTTGGTACTGTGGGGGCTTTCATGAAAAGTGCGGATGGGTGGGAACTTGAGCTTTCCTGCTGTGGCTTCTCTCAAACTCCAGCGATAAGCCTGGAGTGCCTCCTTTTTGTACTGCAGCCTGCTGGCTGTGATCTCCTGCTTCACCTGAGCCAGAGCCTCATGGAAGAAGCGCTCCAGCTCAGTGCGCTGCTCTACGATGGTGCTCGCGAGCCGCTTGATGTGGCCAAGTTCCCTCTCCCGCATGGCGAGCACCTTCTGCAGCTTCTCCAGCTCTACCTGGCTGGCCTGAATGCTGACTAAGGTCATTTTCTCCTTCTCTTGCTTAGCTTCCCCAGCCTTTAGCTCCAGGGCCTGCTCCAGGGAAGCCACCTTGGCCCTCAGTTTAGATAGCTCCCCTTTTTGGGCCTCCATCTGAGCTGTATTCTTCTTTCTCAAGAGCTCATGTGTGTTCTGGGCGAGAAGACAGAAGAGCAACGTATTTACATCAATGACACCAAGCTAAAACTTTGGAGAATCCTTTCTTTTACGTGCCAACATAGAGCTGGAATAGATGCTGATTTGTGTGCTTGTGTGCTGTTGAGTGAGCGGCCAAAGCTTCAACAAGGTGGATTTACTCCCTTTATTTACTGTCATCATCAGAGGTAAGATTAATGTGCCCAATATTTATTTGTTCTACAGAATCAGAGCCAGAAACCTGTGAAGGAGAAGCCACTAAATTTGAACCCATACACCAGTGGAAACTCACCACAACCACTGACCACTGAGAGGCTGGGTAGTAGTCAGGAGATGGTGGGGGGGTGGGTTAGGAGTAGGACCACAAGGAAAATACACAGGGTCAGCACAAGCAAACAAGACAAGGGAAAAACCACCTGAAATATATTCTGCACAGATCTGACAAGTGTTTCATAACCGAAATGATTGAAAATGACTTTATGGAGATGAATGGTCTCTATGCAAGGACCTGCCTCATAGTACCGCTGCTGTCTGCTGTCAGACAGTTCAAACACACCTTGTCCAATACCAGGGAGGCGTTTTCCTTCGCCAGCGAGTTTGTCAATTTCTGCAGTTCCTCTGCCTCCTTCATGTGATATTTCAGCGCTTCATTGAGACGGACGTTCTCCTTGAACACGGAGTGCGAGGCGTCGTCCAACTGCCTGAAGTTTACAGGACAAACAAAAAAAAAAGTGAACACATCTCGATGAATCTTAATGCAACCTGCATGTAGTGATTAAAGTAGAATTAAAAACAGGTGGAGCATATCAAACATTTTAGCTCTTTTTCTCGATTAATAAACATTAAAGTGAATTTACTGGGTCAGCGCGCTTGACCTTTAAAGACAAACTGAGCGTGCTCAAAAACGTAAATCAATTACTGTCACTGAGAGCAAACCGTCAGGACCACACCAGTATCAATTTTGATGTTTTATGTGCTGTACAAAATAACTAAACATAGCAGAGGTGAAATATACATCCTATGGCCTCAAAAGTAATAAACTATCATCTTCCACTCGCGCATTACACTCTCCTCCCTGCAGGACATTGTGGGGCGGCTGAAGATGTGATCGTTGGCTTCGCTGATGTACACTATCTGAACATGACCAACCGGTGTGGTCCAGAAAATAACATTAGTTCTAGTTATATATATATTTATATACATAAACACTCCTACTGAGTAAATTATTTTTTCTTTGCGTTCTGAGCACATCAAAGAGCAAACTGAAGAATAAAATTAGATTGTAAAGGGAGAGCGGAAACACACTCACTCAATGGCTTCACTGTGGGCCCTCTCCACTACCACGGCTATCTTTTGCTCAGCTTCCCTCTCCAGGCGAGCCTGCAGGGACATTTGCAAAACTGATAGATTTTCTGATCAGATCTACATCACTGTGAATTCCCTTCAATATTCACCATTATTTTCCACATTGGTCACACATCTTTTGGTGATTCTTTTAGACTCGACAATACCTTTTCTTTGAAGAATCTGTACTCCATTTTGTTTAGGTTCTCCCTGTGCTCCTTGTTAGCAACGTCCATGCTTTCTTTAATCTACAAAGTAAGGTTGTGGTTATTGGTAACATCGACATTCTGTTGGAAACATTTGATACTTTGTCTTTTTCCCCTCACATCACTGAGCTCCTGCTCCATCAAGGCTTTCTTCTTCTGAAACTCCTTAATTTTCTTCATTCCATCCTGGATCATGTTAAAGTCGCTGGACTTCTTTCTGAACAGCTCCTGCATCTCATTGATTTGAAGTGTGTAATCTGCAACCTGTTGAAGACAATCAAATTATCAGACGTGCACAATGAAAAATATTCCACATGTTAAATGCATGCCTGCAAACAAAATACATTCACTCATCTTGTTGCTGCAAAGCTCTCATAAGTGCAGCTTTTGTCAGTCAGGGAAGAAGACTTTCATACCAAAGTTCACACAGGCCGTGCTCTTTTGCAAACCAACTTCAGTACAGATCAGTCAGGCTGAATACCTCAAGATGCTACTGTGGAAAAGCCAGTCTGAGTGAAAATGTGACAAAATGACCAAAGTCATGAGAGACTAGCAAAACACGCAGCCACAAACATGTACATGACGACTAAATGAGAGGCTATCGACCATCTGATTACAACTTGAGGCCTAATCGTTATTCTTCATGCAGCTCTGTATACTGTACATTCATCTACATCAATGCACCAATCTACAGTATTTATTTATTTCAAGCTGGTTTGCATCGTATGCAATTTTCACACTGTGTGATCCATCAAATGGCCAGCTTTGCAAAACAAATCCACCAGTTTACATTTAAAAGTGATCTGTGTTGCATGCCTGTCTTTTCCTCATGCTGTGCAAAATAAACTGCAGCTTTTACAGAACAATTACTCGGCTGACTGAATCTCGCAACACTCAAGTTCCATCACGTCTCTTCTTAGACAAAAACCAGGGCATCCATGCTCCCCGAGTGCCTTTGATGAACTACTTTCCATTAGCTAAGTCAATTTTCAAGATGAACCACTTAATCACCTCAAAATAAGAAAAGGGCCGTGAACAGCATGCCTTGAGGTCACATCCTCAGAGTCAACCACACGACAGGAGTTTGTTGTTTTTTTCCCGTAACTGGACATATGTGACAGTTCCATACATGTCTAAAATAGGGATGTTTCAAGTTGGTCCAGACCATGCCTCTTTTTCCTCCTCAGAAGCTTATTGGACTCCATTTTACCAGCATGAAGTAAGAACTGGCAGATGGAAAACAGCTGCTAGCAAAAGAAACTTTTTTGTACCTTTTTTGCCTAGTAAAGCCACTTGAATTTTGTCATGTCACTTTGATAGCTTGATCTTAACTAGAAGCAGCAGAGGTCAGCGAGGATAAAAGGAGTCAAAATAAGTCCCTTTGGTGGGTGTTATGTAACTTAAAGTGGCATTTTAGAGTAAGGATCTGTGTGAGGTATGGTTAACACATCAAGACCAAACAGTGCCACTGCCTTTTCCCAACCAAGCACTTTTAAATTATGCTTTTTTTCTGTGGCCACTAGCATAAATAAAAATAACATTAGACCATCTTACTCGGAATGTGAGGGTTTGTTTTTTTGTTCTATGGTCGCTTTTGTTTGGTTGTTGTTTTCTTACATAATAAATGTCAACATAATTACACAGAAGACAGCTGTTAAGACACAGCGCAGCACATTTTTGAGATGCTACAGGTTTAAGTTGCGCACAGTAAATCAAAGTATAGTATTCTACTATGAACATGCTAGCTTGAGCATGTTTTGTGGGCTCAAAATGAAAGCTCCAGTTGCATTTCTTTTCTTGTGGTTGTGTTTTAAAATGAACTCACCAGTTTGTTTTGCTCCTCACGTGCAAGTGCGTCTTGACTTTTGAGGCTTTTCTCCAGCATACTGATCTGTTAGCATTATAACAATGGGTAGTTACAATCAGTTATCGTGTTCATGTACACAGACACACAAACAAACTGCCCGACCTTCTCCTCTTTGGCTGCGTTTTGTCTCCTCAGAAAGCCCGTTGTATCGATTGTGTCCTTCTCCGCGCGGTACAGCTGATTGGTCAGCTCCTCGTTAGCGCGTGCCAACTTGCTGCAAGCCTCACGATACTGCACGAGCGACTGCTCGGTGACCTGTAACCTCAGCTCCCAGAGGGCAGCGTTGGCCTTGGCCTTCTCGATATCCGTCTCTTTGTCCGCTTTTGACTCCTGTTTGCCGTCTTTCTTTCCCTTCCTGCGACAAAATACGAAGTGTAGTTCGAGTTTCCATTTGAACGTCAACGCAGCAAAAGAAGAGGTTTAGAAAAATGCTAACTTACCCGGCTTTCGCCCTCTTTACTCTGGTGACTTTCTTCTTCGGCATTGTCGTACTGTTACGAACTAAAATACTACACAAACAACCCCGTGCTGCTATGGAGAGAAGAAGTCACACGGTAATTTCTACATGCTTTTTACACTTATTCTCAGGGTAACGGCAGCTAGCTGCTGTGTAACCGCTCCTCTGAATGTCTGTGTAGTGTCGTTGCCATGGGGACGCTGTAGCGGAAGAAAGGTCAAATTTCTCTGTCACAGGATCTTTGGTAGCCTGCGTACAACTACTTTACATCTAATACTCAACCTCATTCCAGCTCATCATGTGTGTGGCATTTTAGCATATTTATGCCTGAAATACAGTTTTAACGCATGTAAAGTATAATGAACCAACTTAGCCATGGAATCCTTATGAGAGTAAGTTAACAGACAATGCACATGCCAGCGTACTGTCAGGTTGACCGACATAGAGTACTTTATTAATCAGTATTACAGTACTTTTTCAGCAGTGTAGCACCAAGTGATACATTCATTTTTAAACAGAATGACAACATAAGGACACACAAAGAGGTAACTACATAAACACGTAGAATAATGAAAACATAGATAATTTAAATCTTAACTACGAACTGGACTAACTTTAAAAACTATGACCATACTGTATTGCTAAATATGTATGATTGCCCACTGGTATTTTGTACATTGTTTTTGCAAGTCTATTATATATTGTGTATTGTTGTGTAGCCAGGTGCTTTACTTGAATTACATAAATGAGTACTGGGAATAATCAACAGTAAGATACTGTAGGATCGTGATAATATAAATAAATCGTCTGAGGAAGAGATGACTGCACAAAGATTTTATTGTATCACTAATGTTTTGACGACCCTTGGTCTTTTTCAAAACAGGTTAACACAGAAATAATACACACCTGGTGGCAATCCACAGTTGGCCTTGTCCCAGCATATATTTTGACTTCTCATTGTAGGAAAAGCACAGGTTTACTAATAACATTAACAGTGCCTTCATTATATTCCAGTGTCCCATTAAGACGTACAGTGAGACAGCATGCACAAATGTCAGGACTCTCGTACCAGCTAAGATGGATTAGTCATTGCTAATTATGTGCAATTGTATTTTTCCTACTATGTCAAAATGGAAAAGGCCGATCAGTAACATCATGAAATAGCTAGAAGGTACACCTGAGTTTATCACAAATTAGTCAACATCAGAATAAGAAGTTGAAAATGTACTTTAGCTTTGTATAGATTCTGACAACAATCAGACGTAACATGAAAACTAAACCTTCTGGAGAAATCTGGAGCAATGGAGCTGGTAGGCCTGATTGTGTGTTATGAATCAGATGCAAACCGCAGAGCGGAGCAGGCAATGGCTGGAATCTTCAGGAAGAACACCGGAGAGTGACGGGATCAGGGCGTAGCAGGCAAATCAGGAGGGCACGAGACAGTAAACCACTAACACACACGTGATCTGCCGATTTATGGTCTACTGCAGGCCAGAGGTGTAGGTGAGTGGATTGGTAGCAGGTGTGTGGGTGAGTAGGTGGGAGGAGGAAACTAGGTCACCACACCCTCACTGAAACAGACACACCCATACACACAAACAAAGAGACAACTATGACACGCTAGGGAGGGGAAAACAGCAGAAACATCAGGAATGAGGGAGGAATCCTTCAAGACCTAGACATTAGGTGTGCACCTAACAATTATGTTCATTATTGATTAATCTCTTGTTTGATTCAGATTCAGATAAACTTTAAAATCCCACACAGGTATATATGTTTGGATGCTTGAATTTCATTGTCAACTACAATTATATGAGTCATGGATGGATAGAAAATCTTTACATTTGAGTATGAAATATGTTGGGTTTTATTTTGTCAGTCAAGTAATTGGTTAATCACTTCAAAATACCTACAGTTAACCTTCAGAATACTGTCACACTTGGCACACTCGCAGGTTTCTTTAGTTTATCACAGTAATTGAAAAATCACCACCAGCTTGGTGTGACTGTTTTAATTGACGCCTTTTTCCTCATTACCATTTATTTATCCTCAGCTATTGCTTTTTTTAACTTTTGGTTGTAGTTTTATATCTGTCCTTCTGCAAGTTCGCACTTGTGAATTTCTCCTGTATGAATAAAGGTTTTAATCAATTAATAACACAATCACTGTGGGGGATTATAAGATACAGATGTCTGCTCTGCTCAACAGCTTGTAGACTGGCACAGAATGGCTGCATTTGTCACTTGTCTTGTAATTACAGTCTTCTTGTGCTGGGCTCTATCAAACAGGATCTGTTTGCACATGATGTCCTCCCACATGATGACATGAGATACATCTGGCTCCTGTCAACAGTATTGTGCATGTTGTCCTGAAAAGAACTATGCGTTCCTCGCTGCCATCCCCACTGTTGTTTTTTGCTGGAGTTATGGGAAAACCACAAAGATCAACGTAAACGCAGTTGGCTTACATCTTCGAAGAGGCTCATCCAAAAGAAACAATGTAAAGTTAGAGCAGGTCATAATTCAAGCTCAAAACCACTGCCTTCTCTCCATTATCTTGTTTAGCTTCCTGCAGGAGCCTGAGAGTGTCCATTCTAGATTTTTCATCAAACAAAAAAGTAGATATCGTAAAAGTGCAGGGTGTAGCTACTGTAAACTGAATCATATAGGGTCGCTCTCTACTCTGGCATCATGAACAGAGTTTGAAGACTAAATTTAAAGGTAATTACTATGACAGTGAGGAGAGAAAACTGAAATAACCCTGAGCTTTTCAAAGCTGTCATTATCATTGGAATTGTAATGACAAGGTTTGGGTCTCTTCAATGGACTTTTTGGGGTAGGACACCCACAAACATGGCATTCCTGAGGGTAACATTGCAGCATATTAATGATATATTGCACGGTGCAGATTACAAAGCTGGGGTCCCTTCTCATGCTTTACGGTTTCAGTTAAGTTGAAACAAAATACCAAAACTTGCATTCAAACTACCTCTCCTTTAAAACATTGTGTTTGTAATGTGCTGTGTCATGCTGTAGAGGAGCGCTTTGCACAGAGTTTCTACTGTAGCTGTGAACATTTGGATGACATCCTAACATGATTTGGCAGCGCACAGATTTTACACTAGACATTGTTTAGTTTATTGTATGTTATTGTAGAGTGGACATCCAAAACTTCTGCTGTAAAATCTAAATGCATTTGACATTTAGCCTGAAGGGCAGTTCCTGTTGCATCACATTGTAATGATAATATAAAAGTAGGTGTAAGTTTACAGCAAAATTCTATGATTCATGCATCAAACGGCCTTAGGTGGATTGCAACTGTCCAAACAGTGCACATTATCCAAATGAATTGCTACATTAACCGCAGGATGTGTCTGAGCGTTAACAGCAAGAAAATATCTAACAATGATTTCAAAATGAAAACACACTCGAGACAAAGCATGACTTTTTAAATATTTCTAATTGGACATTTTGATCCAGGGTTTATGAGTCACATTATCACACTGTTAACATGCAACCAAGACATCTATGGGCACAAGTTAGCGAGAGGTCCTGCACATGTACGCTTTGATAGGGGCAAACGACCATTCTGGTGAGCCACAGGATTGAAAAAAGTAGCCACAGTATTTAGAAAAAAGGAAGGAGGAAAGAAAGTCCAATATTTTTAGTCCAAATTACAGTGTTGGAACAGTGCTTTGCACAGTCGAGTGTCCTGGGAGTGGAATGGCATGATGGGTGAACACCAGTGCCAAGCCCCACCCTCCCCACATTGTCCTCTCAGTGGACTTCCCGCACTCTCTTGTGCCCATCTGCAGGACCTCTGCCCTCCCCTTACCCTCCTGGCTGGGCTGGCCGACAGCTCGGTTTCTGCCTCAGCTGCCCTCTGGATGAGGTGAAACAGTCTCATATAAGCACATGTTAAGTCAGGGTTGGTGCAGGGTCAGTTCCTCTGGGATGCCTCAATTGCTAGACTACCAGCGCCTTCTGTTTCAGATCTCTGTCGACTTTCTGTTGATACAAAGTGGGTGGAAAATATCACAGCCCGGTTACAAATCTCAGCTCATGTAAGGTCTGTGAGTTGCTGTGCCTCTGTGCTGTGCTGCTGCAGCCTATCCGTGTTGCCTCTGCATCCTGCACTGGAGCCAGTAACTCTGAACATTACATGAGAAAGCATGAGCTGATACACTACAGCATGGCTCATGATGCCGTGCCAACCACCCACCTAAAGCGCAGAAACAGCCACTCATGCTTTTCATGCATTCTCTCGTGAAACGTGCCTTGCCGCCCAAATATTTTTCCCTTGGAAAGCCTGTGGTTAACACAGGGATGAGTGGGAGTGAGATGATTGCTAACATTCTTTTAACTTTTATGCCAGCTGGAGTGCAGGTCACATTTGCATTTTTTAAGGTTGGTGAAAGGGCTGCAGCACATTTAATGTGGTGATTATTGCAGGATCATAATGAGGGGGTTGAAAGGATTTTTTTAATACTTGCATGATTCATTAGAGCTGCTGAACATGATTTAGTAGAGGTATTAATACCTAATAAAACAAAACCCAAATCCTTTCTACCTACAATGAATAATGACACAGATCTGAGTTGGAGTTTCTCTGTTAAATGCATAGTCTTCCTCACAAAGGTCAAAGCTATTTTAAACAAAGCTAAATGTATCAGTACTTACATGGAACGAAAGTGAGTGCAAAGATAGAGAATTGTAATATTTAAGGTTCTACCTTATTATATCTGCAGTAATTAATTTAAAAACTCCACAGATGTCTTTTCAGAACAGCCAGATAGAAACGTGCATCACTCTTGAGCAATTGTGAAGTTAGGAAAGTCCAAGGAGTTGCAGGGTGAAGAAATTTTTCAAGCAACCTACTATGTAAGTCTTAAATGCACCCATAAAGTATTTTAAGACCATTTCTTTTGGGCTTTTTCATTGTGAGCCATTCATTTCGACTTCTTCATAAAGCCCTTTTCCTTTCGCAAGGGGATTTTTTGGCTCCAGAATAACCAGTAAAGATGAGGAGGGGAAAAACATAACCAAAAATAATCCTCCTCCTCCTCCTCCTCCTCCTCCTTGTCCTCTGGGAAATGCTGCTGGTAGGCAGGTAGTCGGTCTCCAGCTCAGCTCACAGGAGGGGGGACTCCTGATGGAGTTGGGATGGACCGCCACAGGATTGGTGGATGGCTGCTCCCGGCGTGGCCCCATGCCAAGCCCTTATGTCTTTATATACTGTAAACAGATGACCGGACAGTCCTGAGTGTGCATCGCATCCACTCTGCTTCTCTCCATCTCCACTGCTCCTCTCTCCTGTGTCAGTCTTTTACTCCATCATCCACCAGGGCTTCTTCTCTTCGGCTCTCCATCTTTTTTTTTAAGCTCCAGCTGTCTCCTCTCCGCGGCTGTGAAAACAATGGCCACGCCGAACCTGTTCCTCACTTTGGCCGTGTGGCTTGTGGCTGGGAGCCTCTTAGCGGAGGCGACTTACTACCGGCACCACCGCTACGTCCCCCACTTCTACCGCTACCGGGAGCACTCCGCCAACACGGAAAACCTGCTGCCTGAGGTCTCCAACCCGGTGCCTGAAGTCTCGCAGCCCGGCGTGCCTACCTACCCCGAGATCCCCGAGGTGTTCCACCCGGTGCCTGAAGTCATCCATCCCATACCAGAGGCTTTTCACCCGGTGCCCGAAGTTGTGCATCCTGCACCTGAGCCTTACCACCCACCTGAGGTTTACCAGCCGGTGCCTGAAGCCTCCTCCCCCATCAACATGAGCCGGGTTTTCTACGGTGTCATGTTTGACGCTGGGAGCACAGGCAGCAGGATCCACGTCTATAAGTTCATCCAGAAAGACCCTGGTAAGAACCCCCCACACACACATACACACGCACACACACTTGCACACACACACGCACTCTCTCTCTCCCTCTCTCTTTAAACCAATAGTAGGGCTTCACACATGCTGCTGGCTCCCACTCTGTCTGCTTGCTGTTAGGTCATTCACTGTGTGGTGTAAGGACAAGCATGCGCCGGCACAGTGCATGGGCAATACAGCTTTCTAAAAGTAGCTGAGGTGGACTTTTAATTTGCCTGTCTGACTCAACTGTGTAGGAAGCAGACCTCTAAAAGTGAATCAGGAGGTGAGGTGAGGTGCTGCAGTCTAAATATCACAAGCTGGAGAGGAAAGCTATGCAATTACATGTACTTGAGTTTCTGTTTTATTCACAGGATGTCGTGCACTGAATTATTCTCTGGTTTCTGAACTGTTCTCTGACTTCTTTTTTTAGTTGAGCTGCCAGTTCTGGACAACGAAATTTACCATGCTGTGAAACCTGGGCTGTCTGCTTATAAGGACAACCCTGAGGAGGTATGTATGTCTGTTTACACCATCACTTATTGTTGTTATTATTATCAGGTGTATTAGGGAGTTGTTCACTGTCTGCAAATCACCAAACCACTGGGATTGTCTTTGGGTTGGGTTCTTGTGATGTAAACACTGTGTAATTATAAAAATACCTCCCGCTGATGATATCACTGCTGCCCACTCCTGTCTGCTGTATTTACCCACCTTTGACTTACATGTGTTCTTAAAGACTTTGATCCACTGGTGAAATTTCTTAGTTTGATTGTGAAATGTCTCCTCTGATGATCATGCTGCCTCTTCTGCAGGGTGGCAACACCATTCGGCAGTTGCTGAAGATTGCCAAGAAGGCAGTGCCAGAGGAAGACTGGAGGAGGACCCCGGTGGTCCTGAAGGCCACAGCAGGTCTGCGCCTGCTGCCTGAAGACAAGGCCAATGCGCTTCTGAGGGAGGTGAGGCACATTTTCTCTCTGCCCTCAGACAGTTTGGCACAAACACCACCCGTCCCGCCAAGGAGCAGGATGAGAAACCACTAAGTGCTTACAAGTGTCACTGAAAAAAAAGGCAGCAAGTCTGCCCATTTGGTGGCTATCATGTTGCAAAAAAACAGCTGTTGTGGGGTTGTGTGGAGTAACCATATTTGTCATTTAAAGTATTAAATCCAGGCTACTGTTTCAGTCATGCTTGCGGTTGAGTTATCTGTCACTCTGAAACAGAACAGACTCAGCATGTGTTCTGGAGCCTGAATAGACTCTATCCTAGTGACAGCAGAGTATTTGTGCATGCCGCGCAGTGTCATGGTATTGCTTTAACTCATATCCAGTAGGTAATTGTAATGAATTGGTGATAAATGTGTCCACAGGTGCGAAAGGTGTTTGATGAGTCCCCTTTCTTTGTGCCAAACAACAGTGTTTCCATCATGAATGGAGCAAAAGAAGGTAGGTTATCTTTTAATGCCTGTTGCCAGTTTGTACCATATATAGTACACAAAACACGTTTTTAAAAATGTTTTTAATTACTATTTTTGACCTAGATATTGTCTGACCAGGTGCTTTAACTGCCTCATTCACTGAGGATGTATCAAACAACACTCTTCTCGTAATTTTTTTTACAAGAGGTCTGTTACTACCTCATTGAGACAAATAAATATGCCAGCGTGCGTTGCTGCCCCACGCCCAATAATTTAGTGCGATCCTCCACATCACTCATTAAGACACCCTCACAGTGTTATGTTTCGTCATACAGTATGTGCCATTCATTATCCTCATTTTATGAGCGCAATAACTTGACATCTGAGACAATTGTAATTACCTGGGCTGGTCTGCAGTCCTGCATGTTAGTTCTACCAACTCTGCTCCTTTAATATCAGCTTAATGAAGGAGAGCTGGACTGAAAGTCATCTTCAGTTCTAAGTTTATTCTTTGTGCTTGAACACATTCAAGTGTGAGCATTTAGCATATGTCAGTTGTAATCACTCCCCAGGCTTTTGCTAACACGGACGTTTTCCCCTGTGTGCTGTTTTAGGAGTCCTCGCCTGGGTCACAGTGAACTTCCTTACAGGTAAGACATTGCTTGTGTTTTGCTATGGTGGTGTTAGTGGTTAGGAGGCTCATATCTGAGGCTCCAGTGTACACAGAAGCCCGGCAGTGAAAGACTCTTGTCTCCTGTCTGAGGTTATGAGCTTGAATCACTGGCCCCAAACAGGTTGCAAAAACAAGCAATATTTCCTCGCATTTTTCACACAGCTGTGGCACCATCCAATTTATTTTAAACCAGCACGTTATGCTTCAAACAAAAAAAACATTTTCCCTCTTGGTGGGGAAAGACATGATGTGTAAACATGCAGCATTCAGACACTGGAGGTTGTAACAGTTTGAATATGTTTGAATTGAAACTGGGCATAAATCCACAAGATATGCTTTGCACCTTATCCCAAGTTTCCCTCACACACTGTGACATGTTTATCTTTTCATAGGTCACTTGTACTCCAACACAAGGAGGACAGTGGGCATCCTGGACTTGGGTGGAGGATCTACACAGATCACATTCCTTCCCAAGTCAAAGGTGAAGGACGTGCTCAGTGTGGAAAATAAGTTTGTTTAAATTGTTCCCATCAAACATACCACCACTAAACATGTGTTGTTTATCCAACAGAAAACGGTTCAGTCTGCTCCGGCCTCTTACATCGCCAAATTCAACCTCTTCAACCATACATATCAGCTCTACACACACAGGTAAATAACCAACAAAGAGAGGCTATATTCTGTATGGTTTGATTTTGCCAGTGAAAACTCTCTATAGAGTGAAACTATCCAAAAACGTACCATAACTGTGTGTCATCATCTCGTAGTTACCTTGGAAATGGACTGTATGCGGCACGATTGGCAACTCTTGGAGCACTAGGAGCTGATGGTAGAGCATCTTCCACCTTATATCACTTTTCTGTTAGCACTCTGTCATTCTCTTATTGGGAGATGGCAAACTGTTTCTTGTTTTTGTTTTCCCAGGTCTCGACTGGAAAGTCTTCACTAGTTCCTGCCTCCCGAAAAAGTTCAGAGAAGATGTGACTTTTGGAGGAACCACCTACAAAGTTAGCGGGATTCCAGACGGTAAGATAAAAGCACCCTGAGGTTTTGATTTCCTTCCCAGTGCCTTGGATCCAGCAATCCCTGCATTCCTTTCTCAACTCTGGAACACAATAGAGTACAGTATAATACAGTCTCCCATGAGAACATTTATCCGCACAAGTGTCTGCAACTTTGGTGCCAAACGCATGTTTTGTCATCCTCTCTCTCTCTCTGTCCTCCCTCTTGAACAATTATACTGCAGTCAACCTTGTATTTAAACGAAAAGAAAACTGTCAGTTAACTTCACAAATAAGGCAGTCACTCCCATACCACAGTCAAGTAGCCAAAAGATGCTGGGCTTGTCCCTGAGTTGTTATTTTTTTTGTGTAACGAGTGGCTTGATCTGGACCGCTCACAATTATGTGGTAAAAATAGACAGCCCAGCAGGGCCGCGCTAACTGCTGCTCTTGTCAGCACATGGTTTTGCCGGCACAGCTGAGCCAACCATACCCATGGGGATGTGTGAAACTTGTCCTTCTGGGGCTTCCCTTGTGCATTATCTCATGAGCCCCCAGCTGACCTCAAACTGAGGGTCCAGACTCTCAACCATGGCTGCATCCAAGCACCTTTAACTCATTGTTTACTCCACCATTCTCAGTATTAGTTCAGTCTTTGACAAAACTACATTGACCTTTATTCTCTCTCTCATCAGGCTATGCAGGCTATAAGCTGTGCTACTATGAGGTGATGAAGGTAATCAAAGGAATAGTGCACCAGCCTTATGAAGTGAAGGGCAGCAGCGTCTTCTATGCTTTCTCCTACTACTACGACAGAGCTGTGGAGTCTGGCCTCATTGGTGAGTGGGGACAGACTGAGGAGTCACCTTCCAGTGCTATTATGTCTCATGCCAATTATCATATTTTGCACAAAGTAGGTATTCAAATTGCATGTTTGGTTTTTTCCGCACAGATGGCAGTCGAGGTGGTGCGATTGAAGTCAGGGATTTTAAGAAGAGAGCCAAAGAAGGTAAGAGTTACATGTTATCTTCTCCAGGAATGGATAAACTTGTGTATGAAACCAACAATCTTACAAGTTATATATATCAGTCGTCTAACCACTTAAACTTCATGCAGCACAGCCTAAACAGCAAAAGCACTAAACCTTGTTTGTGCCCAGACACTTGGCACAATTGCACCAAATTGGCGCAGCTTATCCTGTCAAAAAGAATTTATTACAACAGTAAAATGTAACCGATTATTTGCGTAAATGTGTTATGAAGATGGATTAGAAGACAAATGTAGTTTATTACAGAGTAACTACATGTTAACATCACTATAAACAGTTTTAGCATGTTGAACCTATACACACCATGCTTATCAGCTCGAGTGTGACACTTGTAATGTCAGTGTAGGACCAGATTTATAGCAAGTAGGAACAAGTTGGTGTGTTATGTAAGGCTGTTTGTGTTGTGAGAACACTGTCACATGGTCTCGAGGAACACGTCTGGCTCAGGCCGGGCTGGCAGCTGAGCTGAAGATGTCTGTCCGGCCCAGGCAGGAGGGCACCTGACAGCCACACACCACCTGGGGGCTGACACATAGTGAAACACACAAACTGTGTGCTGGGCTGTTTGACACTGCCACCCACCCGCAGCCTTGTGCTGACCCACAGCCGCTCTCCTCACACCTCCCTGTTCATTCAGCCAAACAAAACAGAGAGGTCATCGTTTAATCATGTAGCACGGGAGTTAGAAAAGTTTTTTTTTTCGTTTTGTTAATACGTGAAACGTGACTCTGTTTTTTTATGATGCAACAAGGTGTCACCATGTGTCCAAAGCTTTTTTGTCAGTGGTTTGTGAAACTTGTGTTAATGTCATGTCTGAAACCTGTGGCTTTTTGTGTTTGCAGTGTGCAACAAAATGACCAAATATCGTGCTATCAGCCCCTTCCTCTGCATGGATATGACATATATCACTTGTCTGCTAAAGGAGGGCTTTGGCTTCAAGGACAGCACCGTGCTGCAGGTGAGCAAATCAGAGCCAGGTTACTGTAGACAGTGGACGTGGGAGCCAAAGACCAAAATTGAAAACGTATATACTGCATTCTAATCGGTATAATAGGATAATGTTTGTTTCTTTGTGGTGGTAATGGACATCCTCCTGTCTCTATGTTCTACAGCTAGCCAAGAAGGTGAACAACGTGGAGACGAGCTGGGCCCTGGGGGCAACCTTTGACTACTTCAGAAACCTCAACATCCACTAAGGACAGCTCGCTGTCATTGCAGCCAGCACTGAGAGGGACAGTCTGTCACTGTGGGGCTTCCCTTCCTCCGTCCACCCTCCATCAGCCCTGTCCCCCTCACACACACACCTGGTCCCACCACGCTTCCTCACCCACCACGCCCCTCCTCTTTTCCTCAACCTCAGCACCCTGCGAACACTCCGAGAACTGTTGAAAGAAAAGAAAGAAATCACTATATTTTTATAAGGCCAGCTATTTCTACTGTATGTTGAGCTCATAACTGGTGGGCTGACTTTATTGTTTTGTAAAACGTTTACATTTTTGATTCCTTATGGGTGTCTGATCTGAAATGTTGTTCTCACTTACCTGTTAAGTGTGTAGAGGGTAGCTTAGAAGCAATACAACCAGTCATGGTATTTTGGTGCTTACTGTGGTCCTGGTGTGCACTGTGCACTACAGTGGAATTTATTTAGTGACGAGTTGCTGGAAGCGCAACCATAGTTGTCTTTCTAAATGCTTGTATATCAGTCTGTTTATTCTAGCAGTTAAGTCTTATACAGGAGACCAAATTCATTTGCCCCTAGCCTTAGACAAGTTAGACATAATTGGAAATAGAACAGTTGACTTCTTTTCTTCAACTTTGCACATAACACTTTAATTGCAGATATTGTAGCTGAGACATGATTGGTTGCTTTGATATTTCAACTAAAGAGTTGTACATATTCATCAAGTAGTGTTGGATTTCAGCATGACTGAGGAGGGCAGAGAGAGCACTGTGGAGAGCTGCCTCTCACAGGCTGTGTTGTATAGCTGTTACATGTGAGAGGTTAATGCCTGTATTTTAAAGTTCAGCCATTATTGCTTGTTGTGTCTAGAATGGAAAAGTCCATATCAAGCATGGCTAAATTGCAGGGGCCCTTGGTCTGAACTGTATTTTAGACTAGCAATAGAAAAACCTCTCATCAAGGGTAGATGCATCCATCAACATAATTTACAGCCATTAAATAGAGCAAAAATGTAAACAGAAATTATGTAAAAAGTCTGAAACCCATGACTCCTTCATTTGTTGCTTGTTGCTCAAAAACATACTGAATTCTGTTGATTTTCTTGTGAACTGTACAAATATTTAAATAACTAAGTTTATCTTATATAGAGTATTTTAATTATCCTCATCCAATATTAACTCTCAAACTGTCTGTGTAACTGCTTTTTAAGCCGTGCCTTCGCTGTCTTTCCAGGATTCAACATGATCAATAACTACTGCTGTATATACATAATGTAAACTTTTATGTGTAAAATCTTTTTGACAGGAACTGCTTTTACATTGCAAAAACTTTATGCTGCACAATTTCCCAGAAATGCCTCTATATTCATCAGTATGAATAACCTGATGACTGACAATATGTAAATTGTTTTGATTAAATGCAGTGAAATAAGTGTATACTATACAGTACATGTATGTTTTAATAAAACATGAAAATGTGCTTTGTGTGTATTTATACTTTGTCATATCAAGACTTCTTGTAATTAAACTCTACATATTACACTTGTATCCTGTAGTCTCCTCTGTAAAACTGACTCCATATTTCAGTGTAGAATCATTTTATCAAAGTGAACATTGGATTTATGACATTATCCTGCACCTGAACAAAGCGCTTCGTGTGATCAGGACAACTGCAAAGTAGTGCGCTCTTTGTCAATGTAGACTTTTGCACCAAAGCACACAAAAAAAAATCATAAAAAAGTTAAAATATATCTTTTATTATTTAATTTCTTCCATTCACAATTTTTACAGTCTTCAAAGCTCACAGTCACAGGAGATCCACCAACGGCCACCGCGTGACAGATGCGTTACTTGCTTGCAAACGCCATGATCTGCTCCTGCAGGGGCCAAAGAGACAATAACTCAGAAACTCTGTAACCCTTGAATCATACTAAACAGCTGTTACAAGCGAGCAGACCTTTACACAAGACCTGTAAACCGGTGAACTCACAACATTTAATATGGAAAAAATGTCACGTTCAACAGTGTGCCTCTACGGTGAAATGCCTTTACAACCAGTTACAGTTGTGTTGGTCTGAATCACTTAGTAGGGAATAAAGCCATTTCACATGAGTGGTCGGTAATAAAAGGGGTGTGAAAACACAAGCCAACACCGCTGTCCGCTGCCCCAGGGCCAGCCCTGCACCCCACCCACACACTTTTGGTAACACTAAATTTGGGGCTAAACTTAGATGCCATAGTAGTAGGTTCAGAACCCTGGAAATTATAGACACCACTAGAGTAAAGCTCCGTGTAATCAGAAAAGAGGCTGGAGGGTGGGGTCCGGGTGGAGGCGGAGCTTAGTTTTGACAGGTGGTTGATATTATCTGAGGGATGGCCAGGTTCGCCGGGATGAACGGGAGGATATGTTTGGACGTAGAAGCTAGCAGAGCTTACTTTTAGCGAAGGGAGCATGTTGGTGGCCTGTAGACCGAAGGTGCGTAGGAGAACGACAGGAGCGGCGTTAGTGGAGTAAAGGTGTTTCATGAGGTCGATGGCAGCCATCATGGGCAGATTGTGTCGCTGGCGCTCAGTTTCATATTCCAATAGGTGCTGAATCGCTCCTGCACAAACAAACAAAGATTGGAGGTTAAAAACTGAGGACAGAGTTTCAGTCTGTGTACGTATGTTTTCTGCATTAAGCTAATACACTGGTGCTATTTTGACTTCAGGACATTTAATGGAGGGAAAAAAATAAACACAATATCTCATAACAGGACTTCATTTTTTATGAAAAGCAACTTACATATAGTTCTTGGCAGAATGAACAGAAAAAACATCAAATAAATGTTACCGGAAAGGCTGATGCTTTTTATATTTCAGATCAACAGCGTGCGTTTGAGCTGGGGCTATGGAAAAGAGCTTAGGGGGAAACCACTGCACTATGGTTGCAGCGCTTGTGTCTGTTTAGAGTTCTCACTGACCCAGGTCCTTCCCGTTAAAGGCCGCCTGGCTCAGGAGCTGTGTGAGGCAAGCCACATCCCCAAAGCCCAGGTTGGCTCCCTGACCCGCTAGAGGATGAACACGATGGGCTGCATCCCTGCAAAGACAAACATATCCTCCGCTGCCCAAATACATTCGACTCACAGTATGCTACTTTATGCACAGTGCAAGATCAAGGAGTCACTGTCTCACATTAGTTGAGAAAACTTAAAAGACGACATGACAGCTTTGATTTTCAGTTATCTTCATTTCCAAAATTTAAGCGTAAATGCGCAGGCCATTACTTTCATTATGATCATCTCACCCAATGAGAGCCACCCGGTGCCTGATGTACTCGGATGCATGACCCATTCCCAGAGGAAACATGACCCGGGTCTTCGGGCCGATCCCCGCCACACTTGGGGGAAGCTGTCGAGGTGAACCTGCAGAGGGCATGATGGCTGACAGGGCGCCGCGGAACAGAGAGCCAGCCGTCTCAATCAGCTCTGACTGGTTCTCATTACTCCACTGCACACACAGACAGGCGAGAAGACAGACACATATCCACAAGAGAATGAAAAATGGCCAGAGGAGACAGAAAACAGACATTATTCCTTTGAGTGGACAAAGAAATTAGCTGACACAGGAGCAAAGCTGAACTCCAGGCCAGCGAAAGTGCTTCTTTTTTCCCCTCCCTAACTAACTGGTTTGGCAGGGCTTCGGGAGCTGGGCTAATTAAAAGAAGATGCCGGCCAGGCTATGCAGTTGAATTAGCTCTGTTTGAAAAACATTCCATGCAGTAATGGTCGACACTGGGAGACCACAGGTTTAATTAGCAAACCAGGCCTGAAACCAAACGTGACTCAACCGTGGTGACCCCGTCCATCAGCAGGCCCAGTAAAAATAGCCAGCTTGGGAAAAAGGAGTTTCTCCAAACATAAAAAATGGACAGTGAAATATTAGCATTGTATAAAGTTTGGGCAAAACAATGACAATATTGCTTGTTTAAGTCACTAAAAACAGCACAGCATGTGAGTAAGCATGGTGAACCCCTGTCACATACAGTGCCCTGCACACAAATACAGAAATGTTGCAACATCTCTCTGGCACGCGTGGAGATCTGACTACAAACACAACATCAGCAGTTTGAAAGTCAGAACAAGACTCACGAAGGCAGAGTTGATGGCATCGACAAAGCTCTCCTCGTCCATCTCCAGCAGCTCCTCCGCGAGCCGATGGCTGGTGGACCACACAAGAGAGCTCTCTGTGTCCGACAGCTGCAGAGCACCGAGAGCAGAGGTCGATATCAAACACGTGTGTGACAGACGCATATTTTGCACGGGGGAAAAAAAAAAATTCAGACGTATTACCGGCAACATTGCAATGGGTCCTGTTGGGAGGAACCTCTGCCATGCGACATTGTTCTCCGTGGGCTGTCCAACACATAAATTCACATTGAAATCTGTGGCATTGCATTGTAGGGCATACATTTTAATTATATATACTGCACATATAAACAAGATACTATAGAGGTACTTCTGGGTGGGTGTATTGTTCTCTGCATGTTGACAGATGCAACATTAAAATTACTATCATGTTAAAATACTGTGAAACACACACTAACTTGCATATAGCTTCTGAAAATTCTAGATTCAACATGCAGGCTTTGATGTATAGCACACATTTTAATAAAATATGAAGAGTTACACATGTGTTGAATGTGACACTCACCTCTGATAGGTGCAGCACAGCAACCACAGCGGATTGATCATAATTCCACTTGACTGTGGGTATCCCAAGCTCCCGCCTCACCATTGAGTTCGGCCCATCTGCACCAATCTGAAAAACAGAGGAGGAAAACCAAAAACAGTCAAGAAAACAGGGACAAGGACAGATGAAGAGCTACAGTTTATGTGATGGAATCAAACTGACCAGCAGCTTGGTCTGAACCGTCTCTCCGCTGGCCAACGTGACCTGCACCCATGGGATGGAGTGCGCTGCCTGGTGTGACATGGGCCACGTGTACTTCACCACCTTTGACCTGTACTTGACTTGCACATTATCTGACACACAACAAGGACGTAAAACTGGTGACTACAAAGGCAGCAGAAAGGCAGAAAAAAAAGCAGCGCTTCTTAAAATAAAATGGCAACTGGTGTGACTCTCACACAACAAAGGGATCAATCTTGGTCCCATGTATGTATCATCACACTAAATCAGTGCTTTGCTACTTTTTCCGTCAAAACGAGAGGATGGTGTGCCTGCAGCCAAAGCAGTGGAAGATCTATAAACCACCCCATAAAACACCACTGGTTTTCCTCCCTGGCACATGGCAGCTGCCGAAGTTCAGATTTGACAATCTTCTTAACGGTCTTGGCCTGCCACACTGCACTGACTAATAGTGTTTATCTACAAGAACACCACGCCACACTTTGCACATGCTGCCAGCTGCTTGGATTTTGCACTAAAAGTGCCCCTTTTCCTAAAATATCAGCAGCTGGACATCCCAAACATGAAAGGATCCCGAGCTACGCTGGCTCATGCTGACTTGGAGTGGGACCCATCCACAGAACGGCTACTGGTTCCCGAACACTGATGTCAAATATGGGTTTTCAGTGATTGGAGAGCAGGGTTACATTGAAACCAGCTGGCGTGGAGCATACTTCTCATGTACTGTGTTGAGCATAACAACACCACGGCTAAAATGAGAGGAGAGAGAGAGGCGGACAAATGGGAGGCACATGAGGCAAAAACGTGCTGTAACCACACATCCGTTGTTTGGTGCAAAATGTTGAAAACGGTTTATAAATATGCCACTTTAACTGTCAAGCACATAGCAGAGCTAAGTTTTATTTGCACAAAAGTTGGTCTAATGTCAACAGCAACGCAGCACCATACACTGTCAGCGCTTTCGCGTCCTAAGAGGTGGCAAAGCTAGAGAGCACATGGCAGCTTTAAATAGGTCACTGGACCACTTCACGTGTCCTCACAGAGTGCCGGGGCTCTGCAGTCGCCAAAATGTGAGGTTTTGATTGAAATTGCAGGAAAAGCATGAACGGCTCCAAGGGCTTAACTTGGTCTTTAAAAACAGTCACCGGGAGAGAGTACAAATAAACAAAACCTGGGGACAGGATGGAATAAATGTGGCGGCATTAGAAGCCAGACTCAGCATCCATTAGGCAGATGGGACAGGAATCAAGAGTCCTACAGAGCACTGCTACTGTGTGGGGCTTCATGTTTTAATCATAAACGCTGTGCTTACCGGACAGACTGTCTAGCTGTTTAGTGAGTGCAGCCACAACGATGTCGTTCTCCACGATGTACGCCATCTCGTCCTGCAGGTTCTCCTTATCGAAAGTGATCAGGGCATCGGAGCAGGCATCCCAAACCTAAATGAGAGACACATTACGCCTGCGGTCTCCAAGTCTATCCTTAAATGCATCCCCCTCTCCCTATATATAGCTGGGCAGATTAGTGCCGCTTCATTGAACTGAACACATCAAAGTTGTTAGCTGCTGTCGGAGGCTGGCACAGCCTGCATCCATCAAACCCAGAGCAGTGACGGTCACCAGCACTGCTCTGGCTGGACGGCTGACTCCAGCTTAATGGAAACCCTCTGAGGTGACATTTTTGTGATGTGGATTTTTTGCAAACATTTTTCTGGAAACACAAATAACAAATGACATGTTTGTGAACATAAAGGGTGAGTCAATATTTATCCACAACCAAAAGTGGCAGAATGAGATATAGTTTTAGGCTTCTGTAATTCCAGCCCTGAAAGCACCATTTGAGTTAAACACGAGGGGGTGAAAAGTGTTTGTACAAGGTTAATTCTCTCCTGGCTTGTAACTATGGTGACAGAACCCATCATTCTGCAGTAATATGCTGCTGCACTACTTTTTTCCAACTTGCCATAAAGTAGGGGGCTATACCCTACAGAAAACCACTAATGGCAGTGGGTTTGCAACTTGTGATAAGTGGCTGGGAAGAAAGATTTACTGAGACCAGCCCAAAACTTGTTTTGGGTTTGTTTAATGCAGGGTGAAATGATGCAGTTTTCGAGTGGAATCAGTTGCTACATACTTTCTGTGCAAGATTTAAACAATGCACTTCCCTGCAGCTTTATAGAGCAAAATGTGGGCAAAGTGATGCCTTGATGGCAAAAACTCGGTTTGCCTTCTGTTTCAAATCTAAACCCTCAATGCTTACTGGACATTTAAGGTGGAAGGGCATTTTATTGCATGGAAAGAATGTTTTTTAGAGCCGACCTGCAGTACATACTTTCCAGTGCTACGGCTGGAGATGTATATGACTGAGATTCAATGGGCAAACATGCCAAAACAGCGGTAGCAGAGTGAAGGTATAATGGGAGAGGTACACTGCCATAATCACTGTAAGGCCCTGCATGATGACATCTTAGGCCCAGAGAGAAACCCTGCGGTCGAGTGTTTGGTACACACCGACCACATCTTACAAGAGGGACTGAGCCTGCACCCACAGCTGTAAAGCGGGTTCACTCTGCAGCAAACAACCACTCTCCTAATCTTTCATCTTCTTCCCGTTGTTCGCATGAATCTTCATAATTAGAAGATACGGGCGATGAGTACCAATTTGAAAATGTCAAAATGATTTAGTCTTCATAGAAAATACGGCTTTAATAAATAAAGCGTGCACGGTCAGAGAGCCATGCTGTACTTTGACTGAACCAGGAGATGGCCCTTTTTTAAATATACGTTGTACTCTTGGGCATTCCTTGTGGCACGGATCCTGCAAAGCTACTGAACAGGCATAAATTGCACAAAGGAATGAACAAAATGCATGTTACACAAAACCACTGTTTGCCATTTTAATGTGAACAATTACATACCGTGCACATGATTATACGATACAGTATTGTGTTGCTTGTTCATTAAGCTGAATGACTGAGTAGAGGCTGAGTGTCACAGATTTTTCTCTCCACAAATTGTATGGTGCTGTGATTGATGGATGACAGAAATACATACAGTATGCCTGTAAATTAGATAGTCTGGAAGACATATGAAGAAAAGCTCAAGTTGTGTAACAGATGGATTTTGGGAGATGCTCTGTACTGCAGCACTGCCTTTACTTATTTTTGTTGGTCTTGAAATGATTTTTTTCTGAAGTTTTGACACAGCAATCTGATTGTAGTTACTGCACCCTTGTGCTGCACAGATTCTTACTGTAAAAGTGACCTGAAGATCAACACACCTGCATCTTTTTGTACGGCTTGCACCTCGTCTTTGTAATGTACTCCCATGCTCCGATACCTGTGTGTGCAAAAACACATTTAGAAAACAATTCAAGAACTAATTCCATGCAACAATGTGTGCAAACATATTACAAGTTATCATACTCTGCACAGTGGAGGAAAATTGGTTCAACTTGTCTTTGTGTGCAAATCAATCCATGTGGATAGACTTTCCTCAGTTAAAGCCCAGCCATTATAACACAACACTGCATGTCTTTAAAGGAGGACACAACCGTTAAGTGATGAGATTATTCTGAACATTCTGAAAATCATGCCTTAATCTCACTAACTGCTTGCTTTTGTGCTACGTGCTAGTTATGTTACTTCGGCATGCGCTATTTCCAGTGGTTAAGGGCAACATCTTACCTAATTACCTTAAAACACAAAAAGAATTCAAAACACCACTTAAAAATGCTTTAAAAGACATGCAGCGTTCCATAAGCATGACACAAGCTCTTACTTCGGCTTTTTGTGCAGGTGCCAGTGGCAGGAAATGAGGTCTCAGCCAACGCAATGTCTGAAATAAACAGCTTTTCACTGTACAAACGGTACACAAATAAGGTAAGAGAGCGGAGTGAAGGGGGTTAAATATTAATTTCTATATATTCACACTACTATTTTAGTGCATATTACACATCTGTCTCTCACTGGCACCTGCGCAAAGATTAGTTACTAAATACGCGATCAGTGTATTGTAATGAGTGATCTACAGAAGAGATACTGTATTTGTTGTCCATGCTCCGATCTCTGAACTGCTTAGTTGAGTAAATACTCCATGTGATGTTATTTTAAGACCTGAATCAGGATAATAGTGGATGAACCTAAGTGTCCAACAATCAAACAGATTAAGCCAAATGATCACTGTCCATGTAATTCCATATCTACAGTATTTTGAGGACCACAAATGAAAAAATGAATCCTTTTTAAGCCATTTTAGATTTTCTTTGTAAAATATATATATATATATATATATATAAAAGGTTCATTGGTGAGTAGCAGGTGTGTCAAACAGTGGTCGTGTGCCAGTGCATACAGGCAGCCAGACAGTTTGAAATAACAAAATGCACAGATCTGGAATGATCAACAGGTTCAACTATTTGTAAACGTGAGATGGTGGATTTAAGACACAGAACTTGTATCAACAAGCTTAAGTTACATAGCCTGAAATCCCAGATTCACCTTTTCCCTGGATGACAAAATCTCTAACCTGCAGAGAGATACTTTTGCATGTCTGGGCAACAGAAAAAACTCCTGAGCTTAACTAAGATAAAGAAAAAAAAGTAGTGTCAGGACACATCCCAGGTGACCGATCACACGAGGAACAATTAAGGTCAGATATGATCCCTGCTAAGCCAGCATGACTGGACAGTCTGATCCCTGGCTTACCTTGTGAGAGTCATGTAATAGTCTAGCACCACAGGCGTCTCACAGGAAGGCAGCTAATCACCACAGAAATAACTTTTTGACTTCTTTTCTTTCTGTGGCGAAACAAAACATTTGGCAGTGATGTTGTTGTGCTGTATGAGTGTATACTGTACTGCTGAGCAAGGTGGCGGAGCCTGGACTGATGGAGCTGACTCTGGTGCTGTAGGTGTCCGGGAGCTTGTCCATCACTTTCTTGTTGCCCGCTTCAAGCAGGAGAATCTTCTTATCCACCAAGTTGGGATCCATGCCTGTGAAAAATCATGCAAATACTGTATAGAATGACAGTACGGATATAAGATTGAACCTCAGCAGATTTAGTACAGTAGCATGCATTTTTCACATCTTGTGGTGAAGATGTGGGTGTTTAGGCATTTCTGGTATCATACAATTTGAGTCCATATGTTTTTTTTCCCACATCTCAGAGTTGAGCTTGTTGAGTAATCACACGTTTATATGGGTTTATCTTTAAGAAAAAGGCAGGCTTGGGTGAATACAGACAGCTCCTGATAACACTAGCTTATATTTCAAATCGGGCTGGTGAGCAATGTGGTCAGTCAGTGCTGGGCAGGCATTACTCACCCAGGGAACATGCCATTGCAGATCCAACCATTCCTCCCCCAGATATGATAACGTCATAAACCTCATTCTGTCCAGAGCCCTCCCCATGTTCTGCACACACGAATCCCCGGCTGATGATTTTTACAGAAGACAAATGCCTCTCTGTAACGAAACACCGGCCAAGACCGTTTAAGGCCAGCGTCGCCTTTGAGAGCTTAAGCATTATTCTGTCTTCACACTGTCTTCAAATGGCACAAGCCCCGCAGTAACCAGTCCAACTGTGAAGTCTGGATACTTTCAAATAACAATTAGACAGACGTTTCCCCTTGAAAGTGTCCTATTAACGACAGCTGCGTCCCTTCTGTAATCCGGCCATGTTGTGTTGACAAGCGGCCGCCGTAGAGGAAGTACTTCCGGCTTCGCGTCCAATCACAGAAGACATCCGTCGCGGCTGACGTTCCCGTTTCTGTCCACAAACAGTGCTAATGCTACCAAAGCGGAGGAGTGAGAGTGAGTAAAAGACACTTTCTTCTCTTCAAGTGTACCAGAAAAAGCTTTGCCAGCTTTATTACAACAACATCTAATTACCTTACAAAATAAGACGTAGCGTGTCTCTTCAGCGGAGATGTCACGCTAGTCTGGAGGACGCTTCGACGCCAAGAAACACTTCCTAAAACTCGCCTTTCACCAGGTTGGCTGCTCGCTGTTATTACTTCCATTTGAATATCGTCGATTTAATGTTTTACCTCTTGCTTCTCAATGGCAGAAAAACAGAAAGTTCGTAAAGTAAATACGTGTAGAAACTAAGCTTAGCTAATGCTAAATACATGAACATAAATCGATACTGCACACTGTGTTGAAAGCGCAGAGATCTGGTTGCCATGGTAACCTGTTGACAAACTGCTTCAGGTATGAAGCCCTGACGAAGACTCTTAAACAGTGAAGAGTGGTCGTTATAATCGGGAGGGGATGTTCTCAAACAGTCTAAAACCCAAAGATGTTCAGTTTATTATGACACAACACTGAGAGAAACAGCAAGTCCTCATGATGTGAGATTAAAGCTGCACCTAACAGTTATTTTCATCACAGAGCTCCTGCTTTCTCTTCCTTTCCCCCCTTGAATAATCAGTTGATGGTTTGGTCCATAGAATGAAAGATAATATTGAAAAATGTCCATCGCAGTTTCCCAGAGCCCATGTTGACATATTTAAATCGCATGTTTTGTTCAAACCCAAAGACGTTCAATGTACAATCAAGACACCATTCACAGCTAAAAAAAACAAAACAAAACAAAAAAAACCCAACATGTATGCACATTTGTGAAGCTGGAATCAGAGAATTCAGATTTTTGCTTCAGAAAATCACATACATTAATAATCAGTTATCAAAACTATTGGTAATTAATTTTCTGTCCACCCCGAGTCAGTTAATTGACGGATTACTTCTATTAAAATTGTTTGACTATTTTTCAATTTAAGAAAATGTATAGAGATCAAATTTTCTGTCACTCTCTCTCTCTCTCTCTCTCTCTCTCTCTCTCTCTCTCTCTCTCTGTGTGTGTGTGTGTGTGTGTGTGTGTGTGTGTGTGTGTGTGTGTGTGTGTGCGCGTGTGCATGTCTTAAAAGGTTGAACATATTGGCAGAGCATTGATGTTGTTTATTTATTTGAGAAGGGGACAGGTCATGTAAAATTCTTCTTCTCCCAGCTTGTTATCATGAAAATCACATCTTATTATTTTGTGTAAACTTTTTGTTGGAAGTGTGAAGAAGTAATTGAAATTAATTGCTTGATAAATGACTGAATTGATTCACAAAATTGTCAGTTTCCTTTCAGCTGATAGACAAATGAAAAAGGACCTTTTGTTTACAGGAATAAACAGCCTTTCAGGGCTTGGACTTTGATTTTCTTTCACTTTACTCTCCCTGTTTTTTGTTAGTTCACAGGTCAGAGAAACTATGTCAAAGCTGGAAACCTTGCTGGATGATGGACTCAGATCAGAGCTAATGCTTCAGCAGCAGCTGAAGGCCCTGAGTGAGGCCTTCAGGCAGCAGCTGCAGGAGACAGAGAGGAGGCAGAAAGAGGAGCTGGAGAGGAGAATTCATCAGAACGCTCTACTGTCAACAGACCAATACTCCTTTAATAAAAATCAGGAGAACAATCAGACCAAGTAGGTTTCCTCAAATGTCCTCTATGTTTTGTTGTAGTTATATCTGTTTCATTAAATATTTTTACTGTTTTTCAGACATAAAGGAATGAGGACATCCAATCCTACATCTGCACTGACTTCAAACAAAGAGACTTTGCAGCATCCTGGACAGTCAGAGAGGCTTAACTCTAGTTCTCCCACCTTGCTATCAACAAACTGGACTCACTGTTCAGTCAGGACTTCCATGCTGAGTCCTACCAGGACTCAACAGTGTGAGCGGTTCACTTCATGCAAAACAACACAGATGAGGAAAGTGGAGGAGGATGAAGCAGAGTGTCAGAAGAAGTTCTGCGCTCTCCCAGTACCCAGCCGTGTCATTCAGCCCCTCTATCAGGAGATGGTGGAGCTGAGGGAGAAGAAGAGACAGCAGGGCCATGAGCAGAGAAGGGACTTCTTGCTCTCCATTCAAAGACCTTTCAGCTTCCAGGAGAGAGGAGAGGAGAAAAGGGAGAAGCTGATAGCAATGTTAAACCAAGTGTCACATGACCAGAAGGCAGCTCCTGTCAAAAAACCTCCTCACAAAGAGGTAAAAGACTCGTCAGATTCTGAGCTGAAAGGTGGGTCTGCTTTGTTCTGTAAGTCTGTATTTATAATGCTGTTTGTAACATGTCATTGGATGCATTCACACAGTATGTCTGATACACTTCATGCACTGACGTGAATTCACCCTCTACTGTACCTTACTGTTATTCTTGCACAGACCAGGAGCTTTGCAGACAAGTCGCCACTCAGACAAGAGTGCGACATGAGAATCCCACTGTGTGTCACAGCCCGAAGCTTCGCACTGCTGAGCGCACCAGGAAAGAAAAGTTGGGATTCCTGGATGAGAGACCCAGCTTCCAGCCCCAAATCATCCACCAGGTCCCTGATTTCAGCAGGCTGCACAAAGCCTTGCAGACAGCGGCACTGAGAAAGACACAGGGTAAAGACACCATGATCAAATGTCAGCCCTTCTATCTGAGGACATCGGCTCTCCCTGCAAGACAAAATAAGATGAGCCCTGAAAACTCACAGGTAAAACATTTCTTTACCCCAGACCTGTTGTTTGGTTTACCATGAGAATTCATGAAAATGTGTTATTTCTTCATTAATTTCAATACAGTTTGGTCACCTCTCAGAATATGACCTAATTTTTTATTTGAGTTTTTGTTGATTTGTTTCATGAAGTTTCAAAGTGAACAGATTTGTCAGAGGTTGTAATTATGGTCAGCAAGGGGCTGAGAATGAATTCACGACGCTCTCCAAAATGTCACATCAATAAAATGTAATGGATAATGCCTGTTTTGAAGAGCCAGTGTCTGTAGAGGAATTACATAAGAAGAAGACATCCAGGACTCCAAAGCACCAGGTGCCTTCACGTTGTAGTTTTACATTATTTCTTGATGATGATGCTTGATGGATGGTTTGAAACACATCCACCCACCACTTCTCTTATTTAAGGGGAGTAGGAAACAACTGGCCTTCCTTAAAGCCTGTAATGTTCCACATGACAAACAGTGCTGATTATCTAAATCCTTGTTCATTTAAAAAAGTGTATATCACTATGATTTCACCAAATATGCAATATAAGGCCTAATAAGAACAGATGTTTACTCTACAGTTCTTGCAGACTGTATAATACTCTATCATGTATTCCTGTGGTCTCCTCAACACTCAGAAGTGTTTATTTCCTAAAATCTGACAAAAGACTCTGACCTGGTCACGTTTGACTTTCTTTTCTGTGTCCTTGGGAGTAATTTGTTGATAAAAGATTTATTGCGTGGGTTAAGTTCTTGTGTGGCATATCTGTTATTTCCTGAGGTCTGTCTGACCAGCCCCCTCAGTTGTGGAACTGTAAAGCTATTTAAAATGTGTACAGTGGGCCTTCTTCACAGAGGGAATATTCTCCTCCCTTCAACAGTTGTATTTCAAACTTTCTCCACCTCATAATTTGTCAAGTTTAACCGAAGCCCCATTTCTGCAGCGCCTGACGCACAACCATATAATATTTGTTCACATTTTTTTTTCCCCTGAGTTCAAGCAGAGAAGTCTTTTTTATGAGATTCATCCCATATTTCAGAGGCCCATCCCTACGTATATATGTTCATTGAATTTTGCCGGATTGGATGGCAGTTCTTTCCATTTTCTAACCAAAATTATACAATAACCAAAGGTCTATTTTAGAGTAGAGTAAAGCTTTAATGTCCCTGAGGAGCAGTTTGGCTTATTATGAATCATATCAGACATTTATTGGCAGGCTGATTTAGTTAATGCTATAAATAAATGTATTTGGCCTTGTTGAGGAAGGTGTGTCGATTAACATCACATAAGTAATTGTACAAAATGTCTTCATAGTTAAATGTATAACTACAGAAACCTTCAGATTTAAAGTGAGTGGTTTCTCTGGAAAAAAACAACAAAACATAACATTATTGTATGAAGTTGCATGATTAACCTCATAAAGTATGTTGTATTGTTCGATCTCACAGTAAAATATTGCAAATTACATTTTGGACAGAAATCCATTATTCCTGCGCATATTATTTAGTAATTACTGAGGGCTTTTCAACACCACTTAATTGTTTATTGACAGTCAATGTTGCTCTTCTCTAGTTCTCCTCCAATACTTTTATATTGCAATATTCCTTTCATTTCACTTTGATCACCGTGAATAAAACATGTTTTTTCTGCAAATTGATGAACCAGTTCTGCTACTCTGAGTCATTCTGTGCTGTATCATCTGACAGACAAGCTTCTACACCGCTCTCAGCTCAGTGCACAGATTTGGCATGCCTGTGTAAAGGCTTCATGCTTACGTCTGGCTGTATACTTTGCTTGTGTTACTACTCCACCCTGTCGGGTTTTATTTCGAAGTTAATTCTAAATTTGTTTAATGAAAGTGTTAAGTATTTTTCCCTCTCATCTATAGGTACCAAAAATAAGTCATCTGAGTAGAGGCAAGTCACTTGGCGCCTTAACATCCCTGTCCTCAGACACGCTCCCCACATACATCACAGATGCTGTGAGGAAACGCTGTGTGGCCGTCAGGTGACGTGGATTATTTTTTTTCTCCCTATAGTTTCTATGTGCTAAATACTTCAATCCACTAATATACAGAGTATTTTTTACCTTCACAGAAAATCAATGGAGATGAGAGATAGTAAGAATCAAGAGAGTGCAGACTGGTTGAGGAAGTACCAAATGAGGTCCCAGGCCATGAAGAAGACAGTCACACTTCATGCAAAGCTGCTGGACCCACACAGAAGCTTGAAAGATGTGCATAATGAAAAACTGCAGCACCATCGGTGAGTCCTGGTCAAGTGAGACCATTCATTCTCCAATTTTGCAGCCTTTGCATCTCACATCACAACAACCGCCTGCCGCAGCGGCTCAAACTATAATCTTCTCTTACATGAAGGGCTGCTGACCAACAAAGGATGAGAGAGTACGCGAGGGAGTTACGGGATATGAAGACACGAGTCAATGGACGCCCGTATTTATTCGAACAGGTGAAACAGGTGAGTGACGTAGGAGGAGGAGGAGATTACATCACGTTGTAAATGACATGCACCTACAGCGTAACTTTGAGTCTTTTCTGCCAGAAAAGTGCAAAGGCTCACGCGGAGCAGACGTACAGGAACAAGCTGCAGAACGCCGGCTTGAAGGAGCAGTTTGTTGAAGAAAATGGTGAAGCAGCTGAAGGAACATCAACATCATCCAGATCTGGGGATGATACAGACCAGAACGACATTCATAGCAGCTATGCAGCGTGAGAATTTTTAGTTTTGCTCATCCACTATGTAATACCACTGTGTCCGGTTAAAGTATGAATAGCACTGGTGCTGGAGAGCCAAGGACTTCATGTGGTTTGGTCATGTTGCATTACATAATTTTCTGAGCTTGCCCAGCAGTCTTTAGCGAAGAAAAGGCAAATACTGTAGCCAAGCAAAAGTTCGATGTAATTACAATATAGCCATTTTCTAACCCAACATGTCTGATTTAGGGATGAAAATGTAGACGACGGGGAGAAAATTGAAGATGTGGAAGAGAAGAGCGTGAAGTCCAAAGGAGAAGAAATGCCATGATCAAAAAGGTTCAGGCGGCACAGAGTTTTTTGTGGCCTCTCCGCTAGAAAACAACACTGTCCTCAAAAATGATTCATGTCACGGCTAACTCTCCGTACCAAGCGCTTGATAGTTTAAGATGTGGAACTGTAAATTATGAAATTACAAAACATCTGGACTGCACAATCACAAATGTCAGGGATTACAACTGAAAGAAAATAGAAGTTTACAGAACTGCATAAGTTTAGATGTGCTTAATATTTTATATGCTTTGAGTTTAACACTTATATAAGTGTGTGTGTATGTGCGATCTGACTTCAAGTGGATAAAACCGAAAATAAAAAGCTGCTTTTGCAAACAGTTTTTCAAAGGAATATGAAGGCTGTAATTTAGAGGACGATGAACACTTGGTTGCCAGAGTTAACAGTTCAAAAACAAAATGAGATCACCGCTCGAGACCACCGTGTCAGTAACATTAATTTTTGTTTTACTCACTCTAAAATAAGAAGCTCCTGATATATTAAAAAAATATATACTTTTACGATGAGATGTATTGTATATTTTCTTAATTGGGCAGGTCCGGTGAGGACACCAGGCGTCTGACATGGGCCTCTCTCTGACGGTTGGGTGAAAGTTCCCAGTTGTTTCTCCAGCCACACTGCCACCTAAATAAACAGTGCGCAGAGACCAGTTCAGTGGGCTGCACCAAGCCCATACATCCACATCAAATACGCTTATACGCTGACCTCCACTACTGCTTAGACAGCTGACTGCCAGGAATTTGAGAGATCAGTTTTACATACAAGCCACACAGGATTGTCTGAATATCTATATAATCATAATCAGAACGTAATCATGGAGTACACACCAGAGAGTACCCAGAGGCTTTGTAGGCAACTGTGTCATTGTGCACTGAAGCTAGTGAAGGCAATGTTTGCACAAGCTCAGATCAAGATATCATTAAGAATTGTGAACTAATTCATCTTAAGGTAACATTATTGAACGCTTAGTTTGAAGTGTACAACTCTGACCCCAAAAAAGTTGAGATTCTGTTTAAAACATAAATAAAAACAGAAAGCAATCATTTGCAAATTAACTGTGTTTACTCACAGTTTTACAAAATGCTCCTGAGCCCATGTATTAATATCTTTTAGACAATCATGTGTTCACAAAGAGGTGAACCTCGCTCCATCCTCGCTTGTGATCGACTGAGCCTTTCCAGGATGCTCCTTTCATACCCAATCATGATACTATCACCTGTTACCAATCAACCTGTTTACCTGTGGAATTTTCCAAACAGGTGTTTTTGGAACATTCCACAAGTTTCGCAGTCTTTAGTTGCTCCTGTCCCAACTTGTTGCTGAATCAAATTCAGAATAAGCAGATATTTACAAAAATCAATGAAGCTGATGAGGTAAAGCATTAAATATATTGTCTTTGTACTGTTTTTGATAGAGTGTGTCAAAAAGGATTAGCTAATTATCACTCTCTGTTTTATGTTTACGCAGCGTTCCAACTTTTGTAGGATTGGGGTTGTACCACTGAGTTAACAGCTCAATATATTACATACAGTTACAAGACAATGTTGAGCTGCCAGACTGCATCTCTTCAGGTGACTGTAAGGTGACTGTCCAGGTATTAAAATAAGCATGTCATTCATTTTACATAATTAAAAATATAAGAAAAGCAGAAAAAGCAAACTGTTATTACATAGTACTTATAATGTAATAAATAATCACACAGTCCGTTCCTCGAGATCTCAAACATCACATGACAAAGCTTCAAGGGCTCCATCCCGGCAGGTTGTCATGGGAACCGTGTATCCCTCCCCGCTCTGCCTCGTAATCCCTCAGGAGAGAGCTGTGCCCCTCTGACTTCCCCGGCGCACGCTTGAAAACAAAACCAATCGCTCAACCTGTTAGATATTATCCGAGTGAGACCCTGCGTCCTGTGAGGTGCAAAAGGAAGCAGACGCCCGTGACATCTCTTTAAACAAACTATAGCGCCTCGGACGCGAGTGGAAGCTGAGAAAGGGAACAAACACATCTCATTTAGATTAATGAGAGGCTGCGCACTTGGCCAGCGAATGTTATGATCACGCTGTTTGAGGAGTGGCTCTGCTCAGCAGATGAACAATATAATTTTGCCAAGGTGGTGCGTTCAGGTCTTTTATTATTCCAGCCGCTGAACGATATAAAAATTCCCACACTTTTAATTCTGGAAATGCATGGGTTGCAAATGTAGGCAGTTGAGGACACACCCTAGAATAGATGATATAGGCCTCAAATGGACTTCACTGTCACAGTGTCAGCCAGTTCCTACTCTCATATTTTCCTCGTCTGCCTTCTTCCTCCTCCATGTGCTAACTCTCCTGTTGTTTCAGATCATTCCACTCCCACCTGCCCTGCAGTAACCTGTGTGCTCCTGTCATTCTCCATCACCTGATCTCCCCCACCCACCTGATCCCACTTCCCCATCAGCCGAGTAGCCGCGTATACCAGCCCAACTCCATTTATTCTCTGCCTGCGTGAGTCTTGCCTGTTTGGACCCCTGCTCTCCAGCCTGATCCTCTATTAGATAAGTTTGCCTTATTTCTGTTGCCTGCCTGGTTTGACTTGTTTTTTTAGCTTGTGTAAACTTGAACTTCTAATGTTACCAGCTGGTCTCAGAGCTGTGCTTTTGGGTTCAAACCTGTTTTTACTGAGCCTTTCACCTGCCTTAAAACATCAGCAATTTCACTGTGTGAAATTGCTTATGTTGTGTTTTCTGGTTATTTTGTTGTTCATCTTAATTTCTCGTTTATTTAAATTGTCGTGATTATAAAGTAAAAGTGCAAAGGCCATGTATTTTTGTTAAGTGCAGTTTATGTTGTGTGCGGGCATGTATGGTCTCCGTAAGTTTTAGTCTTCGGTTCACCTGCAGGAGGAGCTGTGGCTCGCTACAGCCTCTCTGGATCAGAAGAGAGAGATCCCTCTTTTTCTCCTTCAGTGGCATGAATAATATCCCCAGTGCTGGAGAGAGAGCATATCAAGAGGCAAACGGGAAGGGGAGAGAGAGATAGCAGCCAGTGTGACAGATAAGAGCGTGGCACAACTTGTTTCCCTGACTGCACCGTGGGCCGGGGAAAGAGAGCGCAAGTGCACCAGAGTGTCAGGCAAGGCTGCTGCCTGCACACACACGAATACACTCACACAAATACACTCACACACACACACACAGACCCCTCAGTCTGACTGCACCAGAAGAAGTTCAGAGAGAAGACTGACCTCAAGAAGGTACAGTATGCTTGTGCATCTCTAGCCTGGGAGTCATATCTCCTGCAGCCATGTCCCACTCTTCATACCTGATACGTTACGAGCAAATCAGCTGTGTTACACTGACTTGATGCTCTGCTTTGTTTTCCAGGTGGGGTTGGCGGAAGTTTGGTCTGTGGATTAAATGTTATGGCTTTGCTCAAACTGAGCCTTCTTATCCTGTAGAGGAGTTGTGTGTTTCCCCTCTAGAAGAACTTGTCTCGTGTTTACAGCCTGAGGGAGGATGGAGAAGCTGTCAGGGAAAGACAAGGAGCTGATACGAGGCAGCTGGGAGAGCCTGGGCAAGAACAAAGTTCCTCATGGTGTCATCATGTTTTCCAGGTAATGTTTTACACAATCAGCACGATTCAGATGGAACTAGACAGCAAAGTGACCTGTGAGAGGAGAAAATGTTGTCCTGTGCAGTTATCCTGTCACGACAGATAGAAATAGGATCTTGTGTGTTTTTTTGTGGTATTTTATGGCTGTGGTATTAGAATATGTATCAGGTGTGGAGAGAGAATCAAGCTAGATCCTCCGCCGCACACTTTCACCACGCAGGGACCGGAAGCTTGACTTGTTGCTTGGCGACAGACCGCAATAATCCACAATTTACTTTGAGACAGCTGCCGCTAAAGCAGAGAGTGGCCGGAGAGATTTGTAGATGTATGATTTACAGATTGATTTTGTGTCTATGTGGATGTTTGGCAACCCATGCCGTGTGTACACACCTATAGAACAGTGTGGTATTTGTCTGTGGTAGACTGTTTGAGCTGGACCCTGCGCTCCTCAGTCTTTTCCACTACAGTACAAACTGTGGCTCCACACAAGACTGCCTCTCCAGCCCAGAGTTCCTGGAACATGTCACCAAGGTGAGCTCCGTTCACCGCAGTGACCACTGCAAGTACACTGTTTGTACTTGTGTACAGTTTTGAACACTCTCTGTGTGTGTATTCGCCTGTGATGCAAGGTGATGCTCGTGATCGATGCAGCGGTCAGCCACCTGGATGACCTTCACTCCTTGGAGGACTTCCTGCTCAACCTTGGGAGGAAACATCAGGCAGTGGGAGTCAACACCCAGTCGTTTGCTGTAGGACCAACATTTCATAATGCAACTCTCAAAAAGCTGTTTCACAAACAAATGAGCTGTGGAAAAAAAATATGCTTTTTCTGTCTTTGTGTTCTTGTTGGTTTTGGACTTCTTCAGATGGTGGGTGAGTCCCTTCTCTACATGCTGCAGTGCAGTCTGGGCCAGGCCTACACGGCGCCACTGCGTCAAGCCTGGCTCAACATGTACAGCATCGTGGTAGCAGCCATGAGCCGAGGGTGGGCCAAGAACGGCGAGGACAAGGCTGACTGAGGCGCACAGCGGGAGCTGCTGAGCAGATGCTGTGAAATCACTCGACGTGGTTGCTGTGGAATGCTGTACGTTTGCTCTGTGAGTGGGGTCACGTAGCGAAACAAATGTACGGTGTGGTTACAATTTCCAATTGGATCGACCAATCGCAGAGTCTATTTTCTTTGCTGTGGATGTTTAGCTACCACACAGTGCTGCTGCACAGCTGTGAGGATCTGAGCCAGCCTGTTTTAGTTCTTCTAAGTCTGGACCTGTAATCTGAGCGCCTCACACCGAGAACAAGCAACAACTGTTGAGTCTCTTTGTATATAACTGCTTTGATATATCTACTCAAAATGATAACAGTGACTGTAGTGGTCTTTGTGATGTATCTTAAAAAGAGTTGCACAATTGTGAAACACTAGATATTATATTTTGGCATCACACACTACTCAAACTGTGATCGTTACTGTGGCCAGCATGGGCAGCTCTCTATCTAACTGGGACACAGTGATACTTTACAAAACATTGGTAGTTTTGGGACAAAGCAATGTGATTTTATATAAGAAAATCCTATCATCTTAATCATAGTCATTACTGTGTTTTCTAATGATACTACACGTCATTACACCTCTTTTTGTGTGCGACTTTGTCATCGAACATTTAACCTATTGATGACAACTGTTAGAAATGATACTCAATAGATACTGACAAGAACTGTTACACTCTTTCTTCAGAGATCTGACTGTTAAGGCCTCCGCGTGCACCTTACTCGACACGGTGTGTGATGCTCTCCTCAGAACAGGTTGTGAGTATTTCAATAGGCTTCAGCTGACTGTTAAACTCTAACTAATAGACTGTTACATGACCTTTTTAGAGTGTGAACGGTAAAGGGCGTCTTGGAGGAATTTGAAGATCTTTGTTCCTTGGCTATCAGTTTCCAGCCATTGTTAACGTAGAGTAGTTTTGTTGTACTGTAGTTGCTTATCTCGGTAATGCTTATTAACTGTGTTGTTGTGGCTACAAACGTAGTATTACCTCGGCTTTAGAGGTGAAGATAAGCAGAGTGGCCTTCTGCATGGAAGCGATTTGTTTGGCATTACGAAGCAAAGACAAACTTTATTCATTTCCTTTTTAATCTATTAACACAAAACAAACAATACAGAGATACTGTGTGCCGACACTGTCCGATATGTGTGTGTTATTATTCTTGCTACCATAACACTGTATGTATCATCCTCAGCTGTGATTTACATTCATGGTCTTAATGCCAAGTAACTTAGCAACAGTGTGCCAAGTATTAGATAATAACACCATACAACTGTAAATCCAAGCTGCTGATCTGTGGTTATTATTGCTTTAGTCTGAGTTTACATTTCTAAAGTTTATTTTTATATTCGGAAATGTATGTGTAGTTAAAGAGCATTGATTTTCTTTTTGTCTTTTCAAATGTGATGTACTGTTTAGTATATCTTTCATTTAATCAAAATAATAGAAATATTATAAACTTTTAAATGTGCAATCCTTACAGAAGAGTATAAAGGCAGAGTTTTCTATTGGACTATTTTATCCCTGTATAGTATGTTCAGTCTATACTATCCAGCCCACAGGTGTAATGTTGATTAACTGACTGTGTAGGTGGTGTATTTGTAGTGATTCTTTTCTTAGTATCAGTACACAGCCCTATGCAGGTTGTTGTTCTCCACGTCTCTGTTTGCAGTTACCTGACGTTAGGTCTCTTTAGCAGGCATGACTGACAGCTGGCATGTTATCCCGTTAACATCCAGCTCTGTACATATTGGGTGTGTCACTGTCTACCTCATCATTATCAGCTGCTACTGAACAGTGATGACTTCACCTAGTTATCCTTCAACCAAAAATGCACATTATTATTAGAGCTCAAACAAGCACGCACTCTTTGTAACCTGGGTTCCATCCTACACTTTAAAAGAAGAAATGTTGTGTGCTTACTTGAAAATAAATAAATAAAGTGATCTTCTGTGGATATTTTACTGCTAAACGAGGTCAGTGTGTTTTCCTCTCGCTCTCAGATTGTCACAGACTGATGATGGTTACAACACAATGGTCTGCGTTTGAAATCAATCACACGATGCTTGATTTCCTTCCCACTGACAGCCCATCCCCTAGTGTTACATAAGATCCAAGCACCGAATGGTTCATCGCTCTTGGCTACAGAGACGAGGGCGACTTCAGGCACATCAGCCCACTTACTCATGCAACTGCACAATGTCACATCAAGACTGTTTACAGAATTTCGCTAAACTGCCAAGAATTTCACCAATTTGCTGCTTTGTTCTTTGCAGGGTGGACTGTTTTGTTTTTATTTTCTTTCAGAAACAAGAAAGATCCGTGTAGGTAGTTTGCATGTGTTTCTGCTTGAATTTCAGCTTTGTGTGTGTCCTATGGGTGAAGCCATTGTAGTAAGAAGAAGTGGCGATGGCTGTTGTAGAGAGTAATCTGAATACGCAGCGCTCATTTCTTCCAGATATACAATTTGGTTATATCATTGTAAAAGTCACATCCATGAGCTGGCTGTCTGTTCTGGTGTTGGAGCAGTGGCTGACATGGCCTTAATCTGTCTCTCTGCACTCCCAACAGTATCCTCACTCTCTCTGTCCCACTGAGAGTCTGCTGTATTTATGTTGCTCCATGCTCCGTGTCTCGCTTCAGTTCCAGAACATCGCTGAGCCAGAGCCGTCTAGCCACTGGGCTTCATGGAGCATGTGACCCAGCCGTCTCTCAGGTCACCCACCAGTGGTTAGATTGCAAAAACATTCAATGAGCTACTGACTAAAATACAGCTGATGCTCATTTCCCTTGTGGTAATTCATTAATAAGCCCCTATACTTCTACAGTCTTACCTTGTAGTGTACGAGGATTTGCTCTGAAGGCTGTCTGGAGAGGAGTCTGCGAGAAAAGACAACACACATTATTTTTAGAAAGTCTGCAATGTGTTTTGGAATGAAGGGGTATTGAACGTTGTCATGGCAACTGTTAAGTGATGGTCCAGAGTCGTGTGTGCGTGCGCGCATTTGTTTTCGATGAAGGGGGCAAGCAAGGCACTGCTAACGCACTCACCCTAAATCACACTGTGGAGAGGAGTGAGGAGTGGACAGTGACTCCGCGTGCAGGCTCAGGCTCATAAGGTTCGCTCTGATAGCTCTTCTAGAAGCTGGAGTCTGCTACACAAGCCTGCCAAGAGACCACCAAGACAGGGGGATGAGCTGTCTGTCAGCAGCTGCAAAACAGTCCCTTCCAACATGAGGTACAACCAGCTAAAGGATGAAGGCTGGACTCATTCATTTATTTTCTGACTGTCAACAACTGAGAAGACTGAAACAATGCATTGGACTGTTTCTCAATACCTTCTCAATTCCCTATTGTGTCTGTGGTTGATTCACACTCTCGCAAATATATTGATTCTAAAAAAGCTTTGTAATTTCCTAAAACAGCTGGGCACAGTAGTTTTTTAGCAAATGCAAGTCAAACCAGACAAAATAATGCATTTGTTTGGGACTATTTCAGCTGCGGATTACTACACATTTGGTGTGTTACAGCATGTCGACACAGGAGGCGTTTCGCTGTCAGACTACACTTCTATTTAAATCTACACAGCTGTCAACACCGGCTGCATAACGGCTCATGCTTTACTCATGCAAACACGACCCAATGTGCATTTCTATGCTTTAATTCAATTTTCTTCTTCTGATGTGTTGTGTTCTGAGCTCACCTTGCACACCTTGTGCAGGTACAGATGGAGGACTGAAGCTTCTGTTGCTATGCTAACGTGTGTCTTGTGTAGACACCATGTTAAAAAGTATTTACAGCTCATTTAATTTAGCTACACAGACAATACTTGTTAGTTAGGATCAATTTGTTGTTGGGTTTGGCATTTTCATGCAATTTGCTGACAGTTGTCAAAATATGGAATATTGCCAGTCTCATCCTTTAGTAGCAGTTAAAAGGATCAGTTCAATTAAGGGCATTTGGCAGATGCTTCAAGGACAAATTTGGCTGTGTGAGTGGGTGCAGGGCATCTAATTAAATCCACTGGTAATTGATCTCTGATGGTCTTGTTCAGCTGGTATTACAAAATATGACAATGATAATAGCAATTGAGCTATACAACAACCATGGCCGTATGTCCGGCAGTCGCCTGGTGTGCTGCATTACATAACTGTTCTTGACACCTTTTGCTTTTGCTGATATAATGAGGAAGGCAATTTATACCCGAGGCTTTTTGATTTGATAAGGTAATCCCCCTGTGAGACGTTTTCTACTGAAGTGACAAAACAGCTGCTAAATGGTGAGATTAGTGCATTAGCTACTGTTTCGAGGGTCGTGGATGAACTTTCAATTTCAACTTTTAACCCGGTTTGCACAAAAATGTCTTTACGGTGCTCAGAAAAATGGAAAATTGAAATTTAGAACTGGACTACTGAATGGACCTTGTGTTAATATTGTTTTTTCAACTCCTATTTCCAAGGTCAAAGATGAACTTTCTTATATAAGTTTGTTGAAATACACCCTAGGGGAGATTTTCAAAACAGCTGAAGATTATTAACAAAATGGGAACTACTTTGAGACAAAATATTATGTAAATACTAAACAACACCATCTTATTAAGCAACATTTGCATGCTGACACCAACCCATACGGGAGTGACAATATGTTTGCTGCAGGAGGCAGAGGCATTTTCTATTCTAAGCATCTGGCCAGGAGAAAGGCGAGCGGTGGGCCACGCACCCCGAGGAATTCACCTTTCACTGACAAGCACGCTCTCAGCAGTTGCCACGGGTGACAGGGGAAATGTCAGGGACTTTTCTTTCTTCTTTCGTAGGCTAACAATGAAGAAGCACTGTATATAATGGCAGGCGTGTTATCTTGCTGTTTTTTTCTTTCGAACCCTCTTACTGGAGAAACATGACATCAATCCAGTCAGTGTGAGATGTTTCTCAGAAAAAACATGCTTGTGCACCACTTTGCTGGAACAGCATCTGCCAGTGGCACTATGGTGCAACCGCTTTCCAGTGTGGTTTGGATAAAAGCAGATGCTCATACAATTAACTGCCCCATCCACTCTCAGATGTGGTTCGGGGGACAAATGAGGCCTGCAGTATTTACAGAGGCTTGTCCTGAGACTGGTTTGTATGCAGACACACTGCTTCAAACACTGAGCTAACATGCACCTGCATTCATTAGTGGCCTCCCCACAGGCTCTGTTAGGTATCTGCTCTGTGACTGTATCTGGAGAGAGGGTCTGTTCAAAGGAATCACTGTCATCAGTGGTACACTTTGTCAGACTTCAAAGGAATAGTTTAACATTTTTGGAAATATGAGTATTTTCTTTATTGCAGCCAGCAGCTGGTTAGCTTAGCTTCACACAGAACCTGGAAAAAGAGGGAAACTAGCCTGGCTCTGTCCAAAGTCAGAAAAATCCAACTATCACCACCTCTACAGCTCACAAATGAACATGTTGTATCTTGCTTGTTTATTCTGTACAAAGTGTAAAAACGGCAGGTTGTAGTTTTACAGGGAGGCTAATTCTTGGTTAGCCACAGTAACTTCCCCCTATAGCTCCCATATTAAGCCACAAATTGTTGTTTATACACTTTGGTTTTTGTACAGATTAAAGAAACCAATAATGTGTTAATTAGGGAGCTTTAGAGATTCTGGTGGGCGAATTTTGTTATGGTTGGACAGAGTAAGAATAGCTATTTTCTCATGTCCTGACTTTATACTAAGCTAAGCTAACTGGCTGCAGGTGGTAGCATCATGTTCAACATACAAGAACAAGAGTGGTACCAATTTTCTCATGTAACTCCAAGCAAGGAAGCAAATAAGAGTATTTCCTATAGTTTCAAACTATTCCTATTCCAATCTTAACATCAGTCATACACCAGTTTCGTACGCAAAATGTCCTTTGCATGTTTCCTGAAGGCATCATGTGAACATTCAGTCTTGGACTTCTGTTTACCACATCACTGCCTCCCAAAGACCTTTCATCATAGACCACAGAAGAGGAGAGCAATAAGGAGTTCATGGCACAAGATGAGTCGATTGAGCTGAATTCATTTTAATTTCAGATCACAGCACTTCACTTTTGACAGATGAAAACTCGTTAGCCTGACAGAGATCAATCTCAAGCGCAGTTTGTCCCTTAACCTCAACCTTCTTGGAGATATAACAGCCTACATTTACGGCAGACTGGTCACATATGAAATAAAGATGATACACACATTTCATAACCAAGAGCACAAACCAGCGGACATGTCTGGAAAGCTAATACCTCCAAATAGACCTTGAATGGCCAACCCGCCAGTATATGAACAGACATGACAGGATACAATAAAACTAGTTGAGCGAGAAAATGAACAATCCCTCCTTGCATGGCCATTAGAGCTAAGAATACCCTAATAAGTTTTATTTTGTATTTTTCAAAGGAAAGTACGTTTAATGATCTGTGAAACAAGCTTCTGCAAGAGAAACCCACAGGACATGTTGGCAGTTCAGAGACAGAAAATTCAAGATGCTCTTTGATGTTTTTTTTTTCCCAAATAGATGTTACTTCATGATTTTCTGCACAGACCACTTCATAGTCTCTCTGATGCCAGCTTTCATCTGTTTTATACAGCATGATGAACTAGAATTAGATTCCTTGTAAAATGGAGCAAATAAATTTCATTTTAGGCAATAATATGCCATCAATATTATAAAACTGGCTTTTGATTGTGTATAACTAAAGTTCTAATGAACCCTCTCATACAGAACACAAACTGGACTATAATTCAGTCGAAGAAGATTGAGGGTAGGTGATTAATTGCATTGTCACTGTTTATCATAGACAAGGGAATGAACAACTTTAAAAGATCTTTCATCCTCTGAAGGGAGCTCGGCCATACGTCCTACATGGTCTGTATGATCAAAGAATATGGCCACTGGGAACTGAAAAGATATTGATTGAAATCAACAACAAGGCACCAACAAGGCAATCACACCAAACATGTTGAAAAAGCGACAGAACTGCTGTTACATAAAGATACGAAGTAAGCAAGCTTAGTGTTCAGCTTGACAGTTCTTGACCTTGAAAAAAAAATCACTAAGGGCCTCCAACTTGTTTGTTCTGGAACTGATCACACGGTCTCTGTAAGCAGATGAAGCTTGCTCCGTTGTCACTGACCTGTAGAGGTGTAAACTTTCTATTATTTCTATCATCTTTCTATTATTTCTATTATTCAAAAGTCTTAAAAACGCACAGAGCAGTGGAGAGTTTGAGCATCCACAGTTCCATGACATCTGAACAAACTAATCTGCTGAAGAGGACCACGTGATATGGTCAAAAGCTCCAGAAAAAAAGGCAGTGAGTGGACCTTGTGTCATAGATAGAAGACTGTTATGTCACTATCTTGGTAGAATGAGCTCACTGCTTGTCTCTTGACTACTGGAGTGAACTACCATTGACTGTTGAAAGAAACTTTGGATTGTTTTTGTGTTAGCTGTTGTGTTTTTAAGTGTTGGTTGTTTCCCCGCTCTTTAATTTTCAGTCCATGCAGCATACTTCAGGCCATGCTGGATTGTCACACGAAAGGGAGTGTTTGTTCAAGGCACAGCAAGAGACATGAATAATGAACTACAGTCAGTTTACATTCAGTTTCATGGGAGAAACTTTCATCCCACCACAAAGAAATAAAAACATCCCCAAAATACAAAACTTGCAAACATAGACTGACTGTAAACCAATGAGATTAGCACGTGACCTTACTAAGGATACCTCATTTATACAACATACAGTAGTCAACATGCAGTGGAGTGTCACACAGAATAGGTTCATGAACTGAAATTATGGTACAGTTTAGTAGTGCTTGAATTTTTGGGTTTGTATTTGGAAAAAAACTTAATTTCAACACAGAAATATTTGACCAACACTACACAAATAAATTATATTCAATAATTGTGGGAACAAATTATTATTACTTGTTAATTTTTACAACTAAAAATTCTAAATATAAAAGCTTCAGTAGTAACAGAGTGGAGCTACTTTCAATATTTCACATAATTAGCAAAATGAATAAATTCTTCTTTAGATTTCCTTATTGTTGTCTTACAGTGGGAGAAAGTATGGCATGTTTTCAAAATGTTATTATATCAGGATGTCCTTCTAATTTTCCTGTATCTTGTACAATTTACAGGTATATGTCTACATTTTGGGAAAGAAACTATTTGCTTTCTTGGCCAGAGTTAGCTCTGTCTGCTATATAAAGCTACTGCCAGCAGCCGGTTAGCTTAACATAAAGACTGAAAACCGAGGAAACTGCTAGCCTTAGTCTTGCCTAGTCATAAAAGGCATCCATCACCTCTAAATTTCAAAATTAACACATTTTATCTCATTAGTTTGATCCATAGAAATATTCAAAGTCGAAAAAATATATGTAGCTGTTATGGGGGGATTATGTCTGGGATATTCATTGGTGTGGTGTGGTTACTTCCTGGAGGCTTTCCTGGTGAGGACAAGACTCCAGGAAGGCTGGCTTTGCGCTAGCCGTTTGCAGTCTTTGTGCTAAGCTAAGCAAAGCAGCTGCTGGCTGTAGCTTCATATTTACCGTAGAGCCATGCGTGCTATGGATCTCCTCATCTTGCCTAACGCTCAGCCAGAAAGCAAATTAGCACATGCAAAATGTTGAACTATTCCTTTAAAACAAATAAAACAAACTGAGTTGGATCACATACAGTCAAAACAGCACAATAAGGGAATACCCTGAATATGGTGGGACAGCTCTGTAAATCCTTGACCAATCTCCAGTGACCCCCACCCACTACCCAAAGCACAATATCAATGACACCAAAAATACTGTAGCAAAAATAGCAACCTTAAATTGTTAATAGTTACAACAAGCTTCAGGTACAGTCAAGCTGCTTGTGCCTCCTTAGAGAGAGTGTACATATATTATGGTACATCTCTGAGTTACATTCGGCCCTCCGTCTGTCTGCTCTCTCACTGCAGATGGCTTCACAACTAGCTGCCCTCACCCTCAGCCTCCCCGAGCTCTGCCGCCGAGGAACCAGATATCACCCGTGCCCAGATCACTCTGTCAGTCTGCTGGGGCGAGCCTGCTATCACCACCCACTCTGATGGGAACTTTCACCTCCACTCATTTCCAAGTGGCACAGCATGGACAGAGTATCAGTGAGAGCAACCCAAAGGCAATTCCACCCCAGTCACTTTGATTACTTTTAACCTTTTTAACTGGCAAATGAAGCCATAGAAGAAGATGGAATCCCTGTCATAGAGCATCCAATAGTTTAACTAAGATAATCTGTACATTTAGGGTGGACGTATCTTCAGTTGAGACTGATGTTTATGACAGGTTCAGGAGATGTTTTGGCAAACTGCTGTCTATACATTTTTACATTTATAGTCTGCTCCTGTATTCTTAAGCTTCTTTCGTCTTCGGGTTCTCCATCCTTTCAAACAAGCCCTGTCTCAGGGTCTGAGGCAGCTAAGTTGGCGTCTGAGGTCAGTGGCGAGAACGCTGCATTGCGGCATTTAGCAATCTGTGTTCCCCAGGTGAAGGACACGTGGAATCAGCTTGGGGGATTTGGTGTTACTGGTAGCTCACAGGGCTGTCCATGAGTGGGCTGGCGCAGAAGCTGTCTGGGGGGTCTTGGAGCTCAGTCTCATGGGTCTGGGCGTGATCTTCTTCGCTCTCCTCTTCCTCAGCTGGGCCGTGGCTTGAACTCTGGGAGCTGGCCATGGCGCCGTAGCTGTGGTGGGCCGGGGAGGGCATGGGAGTCAAAGCCAGCTCTGGCTCCAGCAGCACGGACGCCACAAACAGCTGAGGGAGGAACATCAACATATAGTTTACGATCGTGTCGAACAATAAATCACTCGGTTAACGGGGAGTGTACGAGATGAAAGTGTGGTTTTAAATTTGGTTTGTCTTCCCACCCTACACTTTAGAAGTTAAGATACAAGTTGAGACTTGAGCAAATTGATTATTCTGTGTGTTCATATCCCGGATCAAGTCTGAAAAAAAAACAAAAAGCAAAAAAAAAACCTCAGTTATGGAAGAAGTATTCAGATGCTAAAAGTAGCAATTCCACACTGTAAAAAAACTCCATTATAAGTAATATAAGGCCTGCGTTCATAATTTTACTACATAAGAGTCGAGGTAGTGCCAACAAAAAAAAAAGCTATTTCTGATGCCTTCATGTGTAATAGTATTTTATCGCCACAGTTGGCTGAGGTTTGCTGATTTTACTTTTAAGTAACTAGTAATAAAAGCTGCCAGATGAATGTAATGGAGCAAAAAGCAGATTTTCTTCTGTAAAGCAGTGGAGTAGAAGTATGCAGTATAAATGGAAATACTAAAAGTATCTCAAAGTTGTACTTTAGTATAGTACTTTAGTAAACATAATTCTTCACCACTTCACACGGGTGGTTTTGCACATTTTAACCCATTTATTACGAATAACATATACTTTACATTCTTTTCAACCATTTTCCCAGACATAGTTTATTAGCGTGGTTTTGATGCCCATCCAAGACGTGAGCGACGCTATTAAATTCAAATCATAACCAATGTTTTTTGGAAAACTCTTTGAACAACAATCTCCAGTGTGACTTTTACACAAACAAAACTGAGCCTGTCACGTTTCAAGTCTCTTGTCTGGCTGCTAGAAACGTAGAAGAAATACATAAAAATACATGATATACTTTGTAAAATGTTCAGCACGCAGTTCAGAGGTATGTGTGATTTTTAGCATATAGATTAAAGCATTCAAAATACTACTATGATCCTATAAAGTATGTTTTAATGGTAATAGGAGAAAAATGTGATACTGTACACTGGAGGCAGTGGTGGATGTTACAGTGCTCCTGTCTGCATCAGTGAACGTCCCCTCAGCTGGCTGATCAGACATCTGAAACAAGGAAAATGCACACTGGTCATTCTGTATTAGTGCATCAGCTGAACCTTTTCTCAGTGAGGTATGGCGGCGCTGACCTGGTAGCTCGTTGACTTGTCTGGTTGCTTCCTAAGGCACAAGCGTAAGAGGGAAAAGGCAATAGAGGAGAGCAGGGACACTAAGGTGAAGAGGGTGATGGGATGCACTAGACCTGTGGCATAAGGGGAGATCACAATGTCACAATGTAATAATGTACACTCACAAGAAGCTGCAGCAGGATAGAAAAGGAAGTGATACGGTACCTAATCTGAGCACAGAGAAGAAGAGCAGCCAGAACATGCAGAGGATGGGGGCCACGATGACCTGACTGATGGCCGCCCGGTGGATGCGCTGGTTGAGTTTGGTGGGAACGTATGCATAGTAGATATTGTATCGATCAACCATGTGCTTCAGGATCACGTAGAGCAGACCTAGAGAGGCACAAGGAATACAATATACATACACTGACTTGACTGGCTGCAGTATGAGAGAGAAAAACACATTTAAATATCTACAACAGCATTGACAAAGAGTTCTTTGGAAAACGGAGGCCAGCATAGTTGATATAAGGCAGAAAGACAGAAAATCCAGGTATAGTCCTTTAACATCAACATTGCCAACCTCCACCAAACCCCACAAATACAGTAAGGCTTCAGGGCCTCAAACTCTAAATATATATGTTTAATACAATGATCAATGAATAATGAAATTATTGTGACATGGCTACGGTGTAATCTAATTTAAAAAAAGAAAGTAATATATGTCTTAAAAACAAGCAATTTCCATTTATTTTTCAAGTGAATATTTTAGCCTTCACGCCTGAAATCCTGTATTGCCTCTTTGTGGTTCCATCCAATGAGGTTTAGCTCAACCAATGAAATTATTTGCCTCAGAAAAATGTGCAGAAAGGTAAAATACACAGAACAGGAGGGTATTATGTATGAAAGTGCCCACTGGGAGTGAGGATTTGACTGCAGGAGCAAATAGAGGCTTTTTGAGCTCTGGGCAGAGACAGGAGCAGAGTGGGCGTCTGGCTCGCAACTCACTGTGTCTGGGTGTCTGGGACTACAGCAGCAAATTCACACAGTCTGCATCGGACTGGCAGGCAGCAGAGGAGAGTGAGGTCACAGTATGAGGAGGGACGACACATACACACACATACGACTGAGAGGAAGGTGATGGGATGGAGGAGAAAGACAGACGGCGGGAAGGAGGAAGAGGTAGATGAGGATAAACAAGGGTCACTGTATGCTGCTCACCAAAGGGTGTAATAATGGGACATGTGATGCTGTAGGTCATACTGACTGCAAAGATACACATGGTCCAGGCGTACTCGAGGCCAAACTGGAACTCATAGGCCTGACTCTGCAGATGAAAACACAAAATACAGTCTCAAAACAGAGCACAACCTAACGTGCCCGCCATAAAAACACCGAGATAAGCATGAAAGGCTCAGCTAACCCGTTTGACATGAATGCGCTCAGCCTGGGACTTGGCGAAGCAGAGGCGGAGGGCATACACCGTCAGTGCTGGGATGCGAAGCAGCTCCATAGATGTGCCAATCAGACTGGATGTAATGACGTAGTTCACAAAGAATGCACCGTTGTCAGGAAGGAACACGCACCTGCAACATGAACACAATGAAAGCTGTGAGTGCTCGGCCGCAACTTTCGTGTCTTTTTAGGCGCGGGTACATTTTCGCTTCAACAAAAAGAGTCTTCTTACTGGAATTTGACATCCTTCTCATCCAGGAAGTTGACATCAAAGAGCCATGTGAAGAACAGGTCCAAACTATAAAAAGAATTAAACATAAAAAGTGCTTACTTGGGAAAAAAAAGAAGTAGCAAAAACCAAAAAGTGAGTGAAATCAGAGCAATTGTACAAAAGCAGATGTTTGTTTTGAGCGTGTGGATCTGCTGTAAGTGTACCTGGACAGACCGAGTGAGGGCAGGAGGATGACCATGAAGACCAGCAGTAAAAAACACTTGTGCATCGTGACCTGGTTCTCACCTGACCTGAGACATTAAATGAATAACAAGGGGTCAAAAAACATCATTATGCAATACATGTTATTCAGTTTTAAAACACATCTACACAGGTCCCCTCAGCATAATCACTTCATAACGGGAAATAATGGAATGTAAAGTCAGCTGACTCCACATTTACAGGACTGCTGGGGTTCATTAGCACGAACTACGCGTTTCACTCCACTAAACAGCTGATTTGCATTCAGTGCTTCGCACATCACGCCTGCACAACACGTTTGTGGGGGTGGTTATGTAAAGAAAGGGTGCTCATAGGTGCTGCGTGAGGTTGTCTCCTTATGCACAGTTGTTCTGCTCCTCCTCCCGCTAGTCACCATGTGCCGCTCCTCTGCGCATGGTGACTACTGTGCATATCATTATCCTCACATGGAGATCTCTATGACAACCTGCCCAGAATAACAGTGCAGGGAGAGTGACAGAGAGAAGGAGGGAGAGAGGGGGAGAGAGCAAAAAGAGCAACAGGGTGAAAGAGAAAAAAAAATAATTGAGATGAAAAAAAAGAAAAGAAAGGGGGAGTTGAGAGGAAGACAGGCAGCTACGCATGAAGGGTCCATTTGAAGAAGCAAAGGACAGGCATTTCCATTTCAGAGGAGAGTGGAGAGTGGTGGCCGGTGGCTGGTGAGCACCTGGTCCAGTGGGACTCAAAGAAGGCTGAGTAGTAGACGATGAAGGGCAGGAGCACCGAAAACGCCCACAGCAGGAGGGTTGGGAAGAACTGGGTAATGACCGGGCTCTGGATTGGACAGCAAAATGATCAATTAGTGACACTGAAGAGGGTTAAAAGGTCACATTAAGGTCACACGGTTCAATTCAATCTCAATCTCTGACCCGCAGACTCTCCACGGGCCTTGTGACGTTGAACTTGTCCATTGTGTTGACGATGATGGCGGGAGTGGTGAGGAAGAAGAGCAGCAGGAACAGGAGGATGTTGAGGAGAACACAGCGGAGCCACCAGCGAGAGCCACACACTGACAGGTTTTCCCTGGTGACGGGAGAAATAATGAGCCTCAATTCACAGTCATCCAGCAGGACAGACAGGACAGTTAGCACACCCCTGTCCCCTGACACTCACTGTACTGTATGTATTGACAGAAGCCTGAAATAGTCAGCTCAGTCGCCCCTCTGTATGCGAGCTGGCGAGCGTGTTTCCACTGGAGAGCAGGTTGGCGAGCAGCACACTTCAGCGCTCAGTTTTAATGTACCTGCTCCGGCCGTCTAGTTAGTGCAAAAACACATTCGCACACAAACACAGTGCGAGCAGGCAGGCATGAAGCACAAACTGAGCGCTAACATCTCTTTGGTTTAATCTGTCATACATATGCATCACTCATTTGTTATATAATCTCGCTGCGACTGCTGCATTCGCTTTCAAAGGTAAGAAACATGCATTATGGCTAATCCAGTTATGGATAGGGAATGGGCTTCAAATGGTGTTTGAGATATACACGGGGAACAACACACTGATACATCTTAAACGCTTCTGTTAGTTATTTAGATTATTTCTAAGAATATATAGACCTATACATATACCTCTTGTCTAAATAAACAGTCTCTTTGATGTCCATCATTAAAAGCTGATGTTGCATCGACAAGCAAAATTACAGCCCTTGGAGCTTTGGCTTCAAGTCACGATCCAGAGGTTTCCAAAGATACCAAATATGTCAGGGGTAATTACAGGGACATGTGTTTAAATGATATATAAGATATGTAAAACTGGATATTACACTCAAAATAAGCGTCTGCATGGATTTCCTACTAATGCTCTGGTTTCCTCCCACAGTCCAAAGACGTCCAGGTTAATAAAGTGAGTGTACTGTAGGTGTGAATATGAGTGTGAATAGCCGTCTGTCGGTGTATCATGTTTCTCCTCCAGTATGGATAGGTTACAGCTCCATGCAGCCATGCACAGGAAGTGGAGTTAATGGATGTATGCCTACTTCCCTTTCTTGAACTATGCTGACTTTGAGGCTAATCAAGGGGAAATAAGAGTATTGGGACCCTTAAGTTTTAAGAGGCACCAAAAAAAAAAAAAAAAAAAAAAAACTTGGAAAAGTTGTAGTAATGTCAGTACTGACCAGATGATGTCACTGGGAGCAGGTGCATAGCTGACCCCCCAATTGTGTGACTGCACCACCGTGGTGATGCTGGACTGCTGGGGTCTGCGACGGCAGCGCACGCGTCTGTAGTCCTTCACAATGCTGCAAAACAAAACAAAGTAAACTGCACCAGCACTCAGTCACTCCTGCTTTTATGTCCCTCCATGAATTTTACAGCTGCTCCCTGCTGTGACAGGGTTTACGTGATGAGAGGACCTGGCAGACAGAAACCTCTGTGTCATGCTGTTGTTTACTCACACAGCAGTCATCCTCTCATCACGGAAAGTCACAAAGGCAATGCCCAGCCTCTTCATAGCGATGCGGTTCTTCTCCGCATTAAACTCGTCTGTTCGCTTTTCCTCTAACTCGCTGTAGTACTGTTCTGCATCCACCTGCAGAAAAAAAGTTCTCACTGCATCTTTCACTCTCAGAGAGATCCCCAGTTTTACAGTGGCAACATTCGTTAGTGCTGCATGTGCCTACTTTTGGTTTGCAGTGCCATCCAGTGGCAACGTATTTTCTGTGCAGCTAACTATGCAATCACCTGCTGCTCCCAATTACGTTGAGAAAAAGTACCTTTTCAAATCCACAGATGTCGCAGCAGAATATCTGAGCACACGGATGGGTCTTGATCACAATCTTTCCCTCCTTTTGGGCCTTTGTGGCAAAATACAGCCTCCCTTTCATTGCCTTGCGCCTGCAAAAACAAAGCATCCTCAGACGAGAGCCTCACGCTGATCACAGACTACGTTGCTTCAAACTGTAGCAGTTACCATACCTCTCTAAGTCCAGTCTCATCAGCTTGTTGACGTCAAAGCAGAAACGGATATCAGTGACAGTACAGCTGGGGTAGGCCTCACTGGTGAATGGAGCAGAAGGAGTTGAAGGTGGTGAGATTGTGCGTGTGTTTGCAAAGAAACAGTCCAAGCTTCCAAACATGAGAAGATTTAACTTATCAATAAATAGAGAGGAAACCGTGTGTACTGGAAGTGTTTGGTGATGAGTCCTGGGTCAGAGATTTCTCTTGGTATGCAGGTAATCATCAGTGTCCTGGCTACCTGCAACACATGATGCAACCATCATGAGTAATGTTACAAAGAACTGAAAAACAATCACCACCTTATCAAGTGACACACATTCATTTTCCCCAGAGGATGAATTCTGATGACTCTGATAAACTTCTTACTTATGACCGAATGTCTGCAAAAGTAATGACATTTCCATCAGCCTCAGCTGTACTTAGCTACTTAATGAATGTGAACATGCTAACATGCTAAACTAGACAAACTATCTGCCATGCAGTGGAGACATGGCCAGGCCTCGATGTTTGAACAGTACGATGTGATGGTGACAGACCTTCTCATCCTCTCTGTACTCCAGCCGTATGGAGTGGTGAGCCATACACAGCAGCGTGATGATGAAGTAGACCAGAGCAAAGGCGCTGTGGAGCCACAGAAAGCTGTCCCTGTGAGCCACAAAAACACTGTAGTGACTTAAACAAATACAGATGGTCCAGTGCCCCTAAAGGTTCAGCGCTATTTCATAAGATTTGATGTCATTCATAAAGTGTTAGACGTACTTTGCACTAACATTAGCCAGTGTTGTTCTTCCAAAGTTCTCAGGACTGTCTCCTGTAGAAGTAATAAAACATGACAGAGAGCGGGACATTTTAATTTCTAAATGACTTCAAGGAAAACCCCTCCTCTTTTGTCTGGAGGGTGAGGCAACAATGAAGCAATGCCACTATTCAGAGAAAACGTTTTCCATCCAGTTTAACGCAACCTCGCTCATCTCAATGAAATTTCACACAAAATTCAAACATCGCAGTCATGCCTAAATCTGCTGCTTTAATTTGGGCTCCCTTTGTTTGCTGTTGCCATAGCAGCCTGTCAATGGGTGTTGGTCCATTTAACGGCAGGAGTGACACACTGGTCCATAAGATGACAGCCAGCAGTAATAAAACTGTTTCTGTGGACAGCCCAGCTCCTCATAGACCCCATAATGGCTCCTGTCTTGGTCCTGTTTTGGAATGGCTTACTCAACACTTCCTACAAATTAAGCACACAGCTGCCAAAAGGCATTTCTGCCGCTATTTAGCAGCTAGTTTTCTGCCACCCCTGACACCTACATGTGTATGTTAAGAGGAAATGAAGCACTTTCTATTTCTATAGTCCTGCTCGGGGAAGCGCTTAATGAATTGCTACTGGTATGCAAACAACTCCCATTAGATGAAATGCAGCCTTTTTATGTGTAGATAGTTACTTCATAATGTTCTTTCATGGGTCATTTTAGGTTAAAATGAGCTTTCATTTTGCTTATATAAGATTCTTTGGCATTCTGTCAATGAAGCTTTACCACAGATAGTTTTAAGCTTAAGTTTCTGACCATTTAGCGAACAAATCATTTGGTGTGTAGATGTGTTTGATTGTCTCTGTGTGGCCTGGCTTCTCTCCCTGCGAGGTGCCCCATGTGTCTGTCCTGAGGTTAAGGATATCCCTTGGCTTTTCATACAGTCGGCGAGCTAGACCATCATGTACGGACAAAAATACCCAGGAGGTTCCCGGAAAAGTTGACCGGTAGGATTACGGCCAAAGACAGCAGGCAGACCACGGTCATGAGCAGGATGATGTGGCGCTGGAAGGACAGGTATGTGACGGCATCGATGCCGCATTTGCTACGGATCTCTTCATCCCTACAGACACAGAGAGGGGAAACTTTCAGGATCTCTTAATCCCACATCCAAGAGGTCCCAAAGGCTACATGACAAAAACAGAGATGCTTTTCCACACATGCAGATGTGATGATGACCAGAGCAGTGCACTCTGAATCTATCACACAGTATGTATGCGGCTCTGTCTCCTGCCAGGACCAATGGACTGACAGCTTAGACCTCATCATGAGTACAACTGTGGCACCACTACTTTGGTGCCAGAAGCTGTGGTTACCAGGCGGGAGGTTCAGGAAACCCAGTGTCATAAAATAGAACAAAAAAAAAAAAAAAAAGCATAAAAAAAGAAGAAAAGAGGTACACGCTGGTCTCATTGTAGCCCACACATTGCGAACTCGCAGGGTGGGTTTGCACTTTCCCAGGGATCCCAGGGTGAGCCACTGGCATGAGAGCTAAATACAGAAGCACCCAAAGTCCACCACAATACTATGGAAACCATGGGCACCGTGAAAATCGCCTTTTTACAGGCCTAAATCTGTTGTGTGCAGTCAGACTTGAGCAAGTGCAAATATTCAACGGGAAACCACGGCACCAGCGGCCGCGTGAGCCCAGACTTGTTTGTTTTTCCTGCTAAATGAGATATAACAGGAGACTTTACGTTTGACACTGACATCAGCTTTGAAGACAGAGGGCCAATAAAAGGATGGACGCAAAGATGAGAGAAGAGCAAAATAATTACAAGGGCAACTGCCTTGTGTACTTACTTCATATGGTAAAGCGATGAGAGCCACGAGCAGAAGCCCTGAAAGGAGAGGAGAACCATAAAACATCCAATGGATTTGTTATTAAAGATAATAAATGACATATGTATGCAAGTCTGTGCGCACCACATCTGGCTACTTGCATGCATCCCCCATTTGCATAGTAATAAGGTCTGCAGAGTGACACAGAGATGGAGATTTAATAGGTCTAGCCTGGAGCAGTAACCACTTTACTGCAGCCTCAGCTTTGTGTAGGCACAGGGTGATGACTCCAGTCTGACTCTTTGTCTTACACCGCTGTAAACATGCAGGGAGTGACCTCAGTCTATCACACAGGTGTCACGGAGTCACAGACAGTCCAGCTGAGTCATGATCCAAACTTTCCTCTTACAACAGTTGACGCACTGCCATCTTAGACAAGTGGGCTTTATTATAAAAGTGCAGCATGCAGCATGTTTGGACATCAGTATATCACTGACAAACTGACTGTGAGAGCCTGTAAATAAACGAGAACGTGAGCAGGAAGATTGGTACACTGGTAGTGGTATTGTTGAACATGATGTTTTTTTTTAAAAAAATGAGGTGCGTTGCATTAATTTAGAGCCATATTTGACTCTAACGACTCTAAATTCAGTGTTCACTCTCCTTTCAGCTCTGGTCTTATCTTCACAAATCAAATTTTTATTGCTGCCAATTGTTCCAAAAGCTAGTTGCTAACTTTGCCTCTTGTTTTGTGCAGGTCAGATAGCACACCTTGGGTTTAGAAGAGGTCTTCACTGAATTTAAGTGTGAGTGCTGTAAAACCAATGAGCTGAAAGAAGCTAAAAACCCACCTAGATAGCCGCAGAGTTGGGTGATAATTCTGTGTGTGACCCCTTTCACATTACACACAGATATCTGATGCATTGTTGACAACAAAATATTAATTAGTGCAGCTTTAAAGTAAACATAAAAAACACTCACCATGTCCTTGGTCTCAGAGTCAGAGGGGCTGGACTCTGACGGAGACTTCTCTTTCTCACTTGGTTCTCCATAAAATAGGGACGTGAGACTGAATTCGGAGGAAAAGATGAACAAAGAAATAGCAAGATTAACATATTGATCGTGGCCTGACACGACCTTATTTGAACTCTGCTGTAAAGGAGATCACAGCCAAGATAAAATGTAACTGCTGCACAGTCCCACAGTACCTGCCTGAAATCAATCCCTGTGTGTGTGTGTGTGTGTGTGTGTGTGTGTGTGTGTGTGTGTGTGTGTGTGTGTGTACATAGAGAAGACATAAAAAACAATCCAATCTAATAAAGCCAGTGTGATGATTGAGTTTGTGGATATTTCTCTGTGGGCCATACTTCTGACAGTTCAACAGTATGTCAAATTAAGCAGCTTAATTGAATTAGCATGAGAGAGGACCGCTTGGCAAAACACACAGATGCTGCTCGCCCTCCGGGGCTACGAAGCCGCTGTTGGTCAGGCAGAACTAATCAGGCCAGCGATCCCCTGGAGAGGAGACTCAGGTCAAGCGGAGGAAAAGTGCTGCAGACTCATGCAGACTGCTGGGCGGATCTTCAGGCATTTTGTAATCTTATCTGAGGTAGGTATCTGAATAAGTGCTGAATTCAATTAGTCAATCAAACAACTATTTGAAGGATAAAACTGTTGAAATTCTTCATTTCTATCAACCCAACTCAGGTGAAAATAGTTTCACAAAAATGCATTATTTGCTCGTGTTTGAGTAATATCTGCTATAAACTGCAGCGCCCAGCTGTTTTAGGAAATTATTTAGCCTTTTGTAAAAATGAAAGTTATATTTGTGGCCTGTGTTAAGACACTCACCCACCTGCTCTGACTGGAGCTGCACAGTTAGCTCTTAATTGCGATCAGGACTGTACCATCTCCTTGTCAGCCTCTATTCAAATATCTTTTACTTTTAGCGTTTAGCTCCCAAAGTTTGCTTCTGGAAGTCTTAAGAGACAGAAACATTATTTGTTTTGATCTTTTCACAGGAGTTTTTCGACAATAAGAAAAAAACAGCCTTTTAGTCTTGATGTTAATGAATAATGAATAACATCAAGGGAAAATGCCAAATATTGGCAGGTGGAGGCTTCTAAATGTGAGGATATGCTGCTTCTCTCAGTTTTTTATTCCTATAAATTGTATGGTTTTCAACAGCAATTCCAAGACTTTGGAAAATTGTGATGCCATTTTTGACATTTTATATTTTAAAACAAATAAACACTAGATTAATCAAAAATGGAAATGGTTGCAGCCTTAATTTGTAAGGAGTGAGAAGACTTCCATCCAAAAACCACTCTGAGCTCACATATACTGTGTATGTGTATTTTCACTGTTAACATACAACACATCAATAAATTTCCACTGTTTCAGTCATCACTCCAATGACAACAACAACAACAAATGATTATTAGGAGCCAAGGCACAGCAGAGGCTCTTTGCAGTAATTTGCTTCCTGCGCAGTAACATTTAGACTCAGCAGAGGGAGCTGCAGGCTTCAGGATCAGGTGTCAGGAGTGGTTCCACTGAGGATTATTTCTCCATCTTAAGTGCTGACATGGTTTGGTTTTTAGTGTATCACAGCGAGTGATGGATTCACCTGTCATTCTCCATCAGCAGAGCCAGGCGGCCATAGTCCCATGCAGCCTTCCTCAGACAGGAGAAGATGAGCAGCAGGAACTGGAACACAGGATGAGAACATGAACAAAGAGATCCTGAGAATCTGCTTCACATAACCACATATTCTGTATGTAATCATCTGCTCTGGTCCTGATGTACTGAAAAACCTTTGCATTGTTTTTGAACGCTGAGGCCTGTTTCTGAATCCTCATATAAAGCCTTCAAGTGACAGGTTCAAAATGCAGCAGCAATAATGAGCCATATTCTTTCTTTAGAGTAGTACGGGGTTGTCTTGGAAACTACCAGAGACAGGTCAGCGTGCACATGCTGTGCACTAACGACAAATGAGTGTGGTCAATAGCAAGAATAAACCTGAACAGCCTCCACTCTGCCACAAACAGGGAGCCAAACTGTAACCTCACAATGAAGCGAAAAAAGCTTTTTCACTGACACATGAAGCACAGGAGTGGATTCATGGTTAAATCACTCGGGGCAGAAGTGGGCCTTGATGGATGAATGTTGACAAATGCAAATTGAGTAAAAGTGCTGATGGATGTTTGATTTTAATTACAGCATTAAATCATTAACTCGTTTGAGTTTAGAAGCCATTTGGTTTAGTTGGCAGGGGTGACAGCCACGTTAATAGGAAGAAAGCTCCCATAAATGTTGAATGATTCAGTCTTTAGCGATCTGGAGCCGTGCATAGACAATCAGGGCATCCTTGACTGAGGCTTGTAGATGAATAATGAGCGCGTGTTCACATAAGCAGTCAGGCCCCAAACTCCTTCTTTAAATAAGAATGTCTCCGTGATCCCGCTGTCTTCCCCGTGTCCGTCTCCTCCCTGTTGATTTATTTCATTTGGTCTTGATGCGTGGGCATGTGCTCCTCAAGTCCCACAGATGATTTATTCTCTATGATGGTGCGATTGATGCAGAGGCGTGCTCCCGTCACCTGGGGGGAAGTGTGTTTTGACTCAGGATTGTCATTAAGAGGCAGCGCTCAACCCTTTGTGTTGTCTTGGCAACCGGGCAGCGCTAAAATGAGCCAATTAAAAGGCGGAGGTGGCAGATTGAGAGTGATAGCAGTGCAGAGATCAAGCTTGACGAGGTCTGACAGTGGAACTGATGCGGCTGATGAGTAAAATAAGAAGCCTGTTATTATATGGAGACAAGAGGAAAAACTATGTGTAAACAGTCTAATGTACAACGTGAAAGGAAAGTTAAAGCATGTCACGCAATTTGATATCTACGACATAACAGGCAGCGTGTGTGTTTCACATTTGTGTGTGTGTCCTTGTACATTATTATGAGATCCAAAACACCCGACAAGGTGGAGACAAGTCAAAAGCTCCATCGTGTTTTCGAAGGCAATGACTTCATTTAAAGTTTGGGATAGTTTTTAGAGAGTTTTCACAGAGAAATAACAAATTAAAGTTTACGGCTCAGCTGAGGACAATAAAACATATGAAATACTCTTCGGTTTCATATTCCCCGTGCTGAACCAGGAACTCTCTTTATTGTTCATTTTAAGTGATAAAAATCACTCACAGATATAACAGTCTGTGCATCCAACCGTCCATCATCTACACTATCCTTTGCAGGGCCACTGGGTGCTTGAGTTTTTCCCAGTATGCACCAGTTTATCAGATAGACAGACAACCATTCACACCCCTAGGAGCAGTTTAAAGTCTCCAATTAACCTCATCAAATGGGATACCTTTATAATGAGGAAGCACGCAGCCCATGGAGAGCTGACCCCGGGGTTTCTCTTTGTGAGGTGACACTGATAATCGTTTCACCGCCCTGCGCTGTACATACATGACATTTGCATCACTTAAGTCCCAGTTTATGTTTGAGCCATCAATTTATGAAGTATGACTCACAAATGAAGACAGGCCTGTTTTCCTCCTGCGGTAACAAACACCAGGCTGGAGCACACTGTGTGGAGCACACCTTTAAACATTAATAACCTTTTTGATTTGGTTGTCTGGACTCGTCTCGGTCCTTGTATTAAAGGTGCTCTCCAGCGATGTAGTATTGCACTTTGGGGGACGTGTGAGGATGGGTTTAAAAGAGAAAAGTGGAGCAGCAGCGGCGGATGTATCCTGACTTCATGTCTTTCAAACTTTACTGCCTTTTTGGATTACAGATTTGGCCTTTAAGTATCATCATAATTATACACAGGAAGAGGAGCTATCAGTACAGACATCGCCTCGCTTTGACTTCCATCAGCCCACAGAGATACACATTCAAAGTCTGATAAAATATACTGCATACAGTTGATACTGACCTTGCTTAATTTAGATTTAGGGTTAGGATTAGGACTATTAGGTGATCTCACACATTCATGTGTAACGCCAAGCACTTCCATCACTCACTGCTGCTGTTGTGCTGTATTATCATCAAGAGCAGAGTGAAGGGCTTGAGATATCCATTAGATACAGTATTTTTACAGAAGCAGCCCCCTGACCATGCATCACCTCTTGCTGTCTGTTTGTATCAGGGCTGTTCATAATATCTCAGCAGGGTGTTGGCAGCTTTGGATATATTCAGAAGCCTTGTTGTCAAGGTCCTCCAAAGCTGCAGCGGTATACCAAGAAGAGATGATTCAGACCGTTTCTAACTATTCTAATAACTGATCATTTAAGCACAGTAATATTTGAACATTTTTTTTTGTAGAGACCACTGTAGCTTCTAAAATGTGAAATGTTTTTCTGTTATGGTTTTCAGTGGATGTCTTTTATTGGTTTTGGACTGTTGGTCAAATATCACCATGGGGTTTGTCAGTAATCAATAATCATGAGTGGGACTATAAAAAATGGCAATGCAAGTTATTACATATAAAAATGTCACACATGCACACAACTTTTTAGCTTCTTTTAACTGAGCATGGCTTTTGTGGAGTTAATAGCGTAAACTGAGCACATTATTGGGTGTGTGGGTGTGAGTGTGTGAGTCTGTACCATCCAGAGCACCACATTGATGGCGAGGACCGTGGGCACCCCTCCAAACGGCAGACCCTGGAGGACGCTGCTGCGGGAGTGTGAGCGGTAGCATCTTTCAGCAGTGCTGTTTTCCTCCCCAAACGAGTCCAAGAAGCTCAGAGCACTCAGCTCCACAGCTCTCCCCTCCACAGGGGGCGCTCTCGTCACAAACAGCTCAGAGTGTGCCATCAGCACTGGACCATACCTGAAGGAGGGAGAAGGGAATGATCATGTCTATTACGACAGAATGTGTCCTGAAATCCCCAAAGATGTCAGAGAGTCAATATTCAATATCATTTGTCAATAATAAGATAACCTACATTAATGACTGACCATGTTTAATGTACATGTCTGTTATCAAATCATGGAATCAGGGAGTATTTCAGAAAAGCACATATATATGTCAGGTAACGGGTTAAAAGTTGCCCATGTGAGGATGTTTAGGCATATGGAATATATCTGGCACAGCTCACCTGTTTCCACAAACTCACTTTTCTCCTGCCGGGTGCTTCATTGCACCATACACACTGATTTGCCCTCACAGCTGATGTTTTCCCATTGCAAGATGGTCTCCAGAAACACACAACATTCACAGTGCATCACAGTGGCTTTACTGCCACTTCATACAAGTCCTATAATCATCCAATGATTGTTACTTGCGATTAAAGTGACACTTTTGCTTTAATTCTTTGCTGAACGGTGGCTACAAGTGACATTTTTTAGATAATGCTAAATGTTAACATTTAGCAGTCTAGACAAACCTGTTTTTACATGGACTGAGAGTTACGATGATTGTGTATTTTAATGGAGACAGACAGTAAGGGTGTGGTGTTGGTAATAAGCAATGAAGTAAGAATTTAATGGTGTATATTTTCAACAGAAAACTGTTTTTCTCGGACAAGTGTCTGCCACTCACTCTAAGTGCAGCCCTGGTAGCATTTACAAAGATCAGTCTGACGACCATCACAGTCCATTAGCAGACATTGATCTGTGTCTGTTTCTTGATCTGCCAAACGGAAGTGGAGACGTCACATGGAAGGGACAAACTGATTGGGTGACAGATATCCTGCGGGCGCTTTAAAACACCATAATATGTAACAGGAAGATGCTAATGAGCCCATTTAACTGCGCAGACAAGAACATTTCTGTTGTGAGCATGAAGAGGCAAGACTAAAAGCTTAAACTGTGTACTCTGCAATTTGAGCAGCTTGTTGGGGATTAGCAGTTATTGTCACTTTTTGTGTGTTTCCCTCCATCTAGTGAAGTATATGCAGGACATGATCATTCAGAATAGAGGCCTGAACTATTTGTCCTCCAGCAGCACACGCTCTCCTCACTTTCGATCAATACAGTCCCGACTCCCAGCTGCTCGGCTTGTGTACACTCCTCACTAAATAAACAGTCCGAGGAAATGGAGCAGCGACAGAGTGCTGACAAAGCTTTGCATCAATACTGCGATTCCACCTGAGCGAAAGACATTAATCATCAGATTTCATGGGAAAGATGAGATTCCTCCGTACGTTCAGAGATGTTGTTACTGTGACAGACCGACATGCTCAGTAGTAAACACTGCTCCACAGCGCTAAATGGCAGCCAATACTGCATCACAACCTGCTGCTGTCCAGCTCTCACAAGAGCTGTGAGGTAACACGAGACTGAAACGAGTGAGAAATGGGAGAGGAAGCAAAAGGCCTCCAAACTGGCACGCATTACAGAAGCGGTGTGATTTATCACCGCACCAATGATGCCACTTCCTGAGAAGCTCCATCACAGTTTTGTGAAGCATTTGATTGTGCAACAGAAGCCGCAGCAGGACGTTTAATGTAGGAGGCTGATCAATGGCTGTGCTGCTGTTCTGCGGTACATCACGCTGTCAGAGAGGTCTGGAGATGTAGAGAAGAACAAAAATACAACCCAGTCGTCTTTCAGCAGCTCTTTCTGCAACACTGTAGCCTCCGTCTTACGTCCTGTCTTGAAACTGAATTGCTTGCAGTCAATATTCAGACACTGTCAGATACGCAGGATCTGAGCCTCCCTGTGGAGACAACTGGGATCCCTGAGGATGGACCACAAAGCAAATCCATAACGTATACACACACACACACACACACACACACACAGTCTGCAGAGCTGTGTGTCCACAGAAACCTTACATCACACTTTCTCTCTCTACCAATAATGGATGAAGCCATCGATATGCACAAAGGGATTATTTTACAGCTAAAAATGGACTAATAACAACGCAGGCTTCCAGTACAAGGAGAGAGCATGCAGTTCTGAAATAAAACAAACTGATTTATAGGAGATTTTGAGATAAATCAACAAAAACTTGGTATTTTTTTGGAATAAAATGTAACAATATGGTGATAGTGTTTGCAGCATCTGCCTGTATTTTAATTAATTCACCCAACATGTTGAAAACCCTAAAATGGAAAGCTGCAGTGACCTATTCTGAGCCTATTTTATATTCCTGTGATGAGCTGATGATAGCAAACAAATCCAAGAGCAACTGTGGGACATACAGCAACTGGAGCTACGTCAGACACAAATGATGCCTCACTATGGGAGTAAACACAACTAGCTGGGTGTAAACTGAAGCCTGCTGAGCTCTAACAAAGTTTGACATGCAGAAGCTGAAACAGACCTTCATCTGCTCACCGAGCTGTTCATCTTCCCACAGAGGATGGGTCAATCACTTTGAACGCTGCTGAATGGTGAAACTCTTCCTCTCTTCCTCCAGAGCAGAGCAGGATGCTGGGGGATGCAGGCTGACTACGGTGTGGTTTCACACAACATTTGGATGAACGTCACAGCATGACTCAGCAGTTTCACCACAAGACTCCATGGATATTCTATTTCTTTCTCACCGCTTGTATGTAAACACTCAGACATGCTCACAGTTATCCCATGCTATCCATTTCCTCTCCAGCTTACTGAACTCTGCAAATCTGAAGTCTTTCTAATCCTTCCCCTCTGCTCATTTCTCTCCTCTTCATCCCTGAATCAGGCTGCCAAGCCAACGCAGCAGATTACAAACTGATGTTTGGCTTGGGAAGCAGTGTTGTGCCTCCCGCTGGCAGCACGAGTGAAATCTCTCCTCTGTGCTCAGTTAGGCTATTATGGTCACAGATGCTGAAGTCAGTGCAGGAGCCGCGAGGTGGAGATGAGATATACCTGAGTTTGAGTCACAGCAGCAGAAAAAAGAGCGAGCAGTAAAGATGGAAAAGCAAGCTCAGGTCAGCTAATCTGCTCGTTGCACCAGAAAAAACAGCTGAGGTATCTGTGTGTGTGTGTGTGTGTGTGTGTGTGTGTGTGTGAGGACATCATCCCTGATTCGACACAGACAAAACAATTAAACTCTAAGTCAGAAGATCGATATCTTGCAATGAGCCCTGTTTCAATGCAGAGTGCAGAGGTCCATCAGCAGCTTCAGCTGTAGCTGTATCACGGATTGTTCCAAAGCAGTTATTTTGGTGTCGTTACCAACACCTACATTTATAAAAATACAAACACAGAACTACAGAATCATCAGCATGCTCGCTGTTCTGTGAGGCTGCAGGTACACACTGAGCGAGCGTGACAGCATGCTCATGAAAAAATGCTCATCTTCATACGGTTTAACGCTTACCATGTTCACCATCTTAGTTTAGCATGCTAACATATGCTAATTAGCACTTAACACAAAGTGCAGCTGAGGCTGATGGGAAAGTCGTTTATTTTGTAGGCATTTGGTTGTAAGTATTAGGTGTTAAGTGACAGGATCACCAAACAGTCCAGAACATGAACATCCCCACCAAATCTGATGCCAATCCAGCCAAAGCTTTTAGAGGAAATTCACTCAAAACCACAAAAGTGAACTTTGTGGTGGTGCTACAGGAAAAGCCAGAGGGCCCCAAATTCATTAGGATTCATCCAGTTGGCATGAGGGATATGCGTACCAATGTTTATGGCAATCCACTGTTATGGTGGAAGGTAGGCAGTAAGCTCCACCCCTTCAATGACGTGCACCTATTGATGGCACCTGCACTCATTAGCGCAGCTGGAACTAATCAGCCGGGCTGCTCTATAAAAGGAGGCTTGTGGCTATGCTTTAGTTGGGTGTGTGATACCGGAGAGTTAACACCTTCAGTTGGCTTTCCTGGTTTTGTGTGTGGCGTTGATGAACAAGGGTGTGAATGGTCTTAAACTGTAGTGATTCTTCCTTTTCCAGAACTTCACTCCCTCCTTTTTAGTGACTTTCAATTTTTGTTTTTGGGCTCATTTCTTCTGTTCTTCCATCATTTTTGATAGAATTAGTGGGTGTGTGGATAAGTTATTCCCCATCACCTTTTAGACCCCAAGAGGCCCATTTTGTGTTGAATGCAGTTTGTTTTTTTGTTAGTTTCCCCTACCAGCGACCGCCATTAAGTTTGTTTTGAGGGGAAACGTCTCAATAGCTGTTGAGATGTTTCAGTTTACTGCCCATCAGTGCCTTCATGGAGCCATGCCTCGAGCAGAGCTGAAATCACTGAGGGGACACTTGGAGCTGGTGAGCAACAGAGCTCTGTGCCAAGATTTAAACCAAGTGCTTTGGCATCCACTACTCACTTTTATCATCATTTAAATCCTTCACCAGCTCCCTAAACAAGTGCTTTGTCACGCTGAAATGAGAACGTTATATATAGCCATGACCATAGACACCCTCACATCTAGACATGTTTTAAATGGTGCATCCTAATTCCCAACTGCACCAAAGCCTCATCGACAACATAAACCATTTGGTGGACAGTCCCGGAGGAGCGTTCCTTCCCATCGTCAAACGTTCAGTTGGATCAAGATACATTACCTACCTGAGGGATTGAGACAGAGATGGCCCTGTTTCACCAGTGGGATGAACCATAAATACAGTGTGAACTTGTGTTGACTTCCCAACCTCTGCGTCTTATCAACTGTTGGCTGCTGGGAGATAAAAGTGTACTCCCAAGGACAACTTGCAATCACCATAAATAAAAGAAGAACGGCTTCAGAGTTGTTCTCTTCTTGATTGAGCCGGCTGCAGCCTTGTCAAACACGCATTTTTCCCCCGCCTCTGTTCTGTTTGTGCTGGCAAAGTCTGTTCTCTCAGCTTGAGACAGCAATACCTGCATGAAGAGGAGCGGTTTGATGTTTCCCCTGTCATCGACTTCATCTCAAAGGCCCAGAGCTGGTAGAATATGCATGAGCGATTTTCAGCTGTGCTCTGCATGTTAATATAAGACTGAGACCCTGATTATGGAAATAAAGGTATTCTGTTCAAACAATCCTTCTCTAATTAGCTGTTAACGAGCCAATAAAACTCCAGTGACAACGTGAGCTAACATATTGTGGAAGCTGATCTTTCAGTATGCTGGGGAGCATACTTACACATGTCACCTTTGAAGCTGATTTGTTTTTCTCGACATTTTTCACTGAAAGTTTCTATTATTTTGTCTACCCTTAGTAGTTTTCCATCAACACACCAAAGAGCATTTTCTGCAGGTTACAGGTAAGCCATCCAATAATCCACATGAGAGGCTGAATAATGTCTTATCAAAGAACACCTCAAACACAATTCTAGCTGGAGTTCACAGCACTTTTGTGAAATCATATGAGGGGTGAAATGAGATCTCTCCAGCTCATCAGTGCTCTCCTTCACTTGCAATCACTTTAAGGCAAGAAGTGTCTGGACACCTGAACATTGCACCTGTATATGCTACTAAAACAGGCCTCACTCTTCAGTAAAAGGCTCTCGGGGAATGTGGACGTGGGGGTTTGCTCCCTGCTTAGCATTACTGAGGTTGGCCAGTGATGTTGGGCTATAAGACCTGGCTCCAATTCATCCCAAAGGTGTGCGATGGAGTTGAGGTCATGGACCTTGCCCTGACACAGAAATGCATGCTGTAGTATTTATTTTTCCTAATCCAGAAAATCAGCCCATTTTATGGACTAAAGTGTCCACATACTTTTGTCCATATAGTGTTTCTTCTGTGTGAGTGCATATGATTACGACTCTACAGGAGCTACGGACCCCTGCTGTGATGCTTTGGTTGGAGGGTGGTGTTGGGGACGGGGTGTGGATGGGCGACCCTCATCAGACTCAGCCTGAGGGGGGAGAAGAGGGTGGAGGTTTTAGCACAATCTGCTCACCACCTGCTCAGTGGAGGAGCGAGGGGTGCTTCACTCTTTTCGTACCTAACTCTCTCTCCATCACACAACACACAAACACAGATCACTGAGGTGTGCCTGCTCAGAGTGCACAATTAATTCAGCATCCCCCACCCAGCCTCTTTCTGGAGGCTGAATGAGCCATACCATGACTGGAGCGATGACTGCACGCATGGGCCGTGCTCAACAAACCATACACCTGCTTCCTGTCTGGCTGCACATGCTCAGTAGGTCCCCAGGGGAGCGCTGTGTCTGCCCTGCTGCTGCTGTGTGGACTGAGCCATCCCTCGTTAGACCCCATCTGGCATCCGTGATGGCTTTATTATAGTGTGCTCTGGATGCCACAGAACCTGCCTAATCTGTGTTGTTTCTGCACACCTCCGAGCTTCTGGAAGATTCCACCCACAGCCTCTTACAATGCAAAAGCTGCTGGAGCCAATCCTAAAGATGTGACAAAATCTGAATCTCAGAGTCCAAACCACCTTCAAGCCTCACATCTATAAAATAAGTGCAAACATGTCGTAACAGATTCCCTCAGAGAAATCCACTCTGTAAGCATCTAAACCACATTTAAAGGGACACACAATCAATCAAAATACAACATGTCTCAAAGTACTGACAGAATTTTAAACAATTGTAGTTGGCAGCATCACTTTCTCTTTCATTTTTACTTAGCAGCATGCATATGCAAAAAATAAATTATTGTTTTTATTATTTAAATCATTGCTGCTTACTTTGCATCCAGCCTGCATTTGCTATGTGTTAATTGTGCTCCTTCTTAATATAACACTACTGCCAATCAGTCTCCAAAGCATACCATGAGTTGCCTGATTGATTTTCTACAGTCCAGGAAGCCTGTGGTTTCCATTCAGTTTACTATGAAATTAAAATGTACTTCGAGGCTTGAAGAGTACTTAAGATTTTATTTGTTGCCAAAGTTGCATTGTAATTGTGTGGCAATGACTCAGCGGTTTACGAGTTAAACAGTTGGCACACAGCCTTTATAATGCAGGAAATGTCCAAGTGTATATTATTCTTGTTTGTTTTGTGGATTTTGCCAAAATATCAATTACCTGGTCTCTGCAAGCTCATTTTTATATTGTGATAAAATTAATTGTACTTGTAATGTGATGTAAGGCTAAAAGTATGATTTTGATTATTGATGATTCTGCCAATAATTTGTTTTTCATTTTCAATTAAACATTTGGTCTCTAAACATGGTGACATGTTCGAATACCTTGTATCATCTGACCCACGGTTCAAAATGTAGAGATATTTTACCTTTTATCATAAAAATGAAATAATAATTGATCGGTTAGCAAAATAGTTACGAATTCATTTCCTGCCTTTAAACTAACAGATTAATTGACTGATTGTTTCAGCTCTAAAGTGAACTACATGCCAGCTGTAGTTAATGGATTAAAAAAAAAAATGCAGAATTACCAGAGCAGTCATTTAAAAATGAGTGAGCATCTGGATCACAGCCAAGCAGAATCATCATTTCTCATATAACGAAATCTGATACAGGTACAGAAAGACGTGCTGCAGGTGAATCATATGGGACTGCAGTGCGTATACAACAGGCAGAAGAAAATGTGTTGGGATAAGATAGGATAAGCTGCTGAAGCTCATGGCGGCCGGCCCTTTGCGGGCGAGTATCTGTGTACATCAGTGACAATACTGCATGTGTTGGCATCTCCGTGACAGAGCCCTCTGGAAGAGCAGGAAAGCTCACAGCAGGAATCTCAAACAGCAGGGAGCCCTGAAGACATGACAGGAACGGAGGCAAGTCTATAGTACATAACTGCTGTGGTTAGATGGCAGGTGGAATCCGAATGGAGGCTCCACAGCGAAGCGTGATATCATCAGCTGCCGCTTACTTCTGATATTCTGTTTGTGTTCGATTTTCTGTCGAGAGGCTTTCACCAAAGTGTTTTCTGACATTTTTATTCATACCCAGCAGCCCGTGACATGTGGCTGGGGAAATGAGTCACAGAAATACATCTCACATATGATGCAATCTTGGATGTATCGCGCGCGCATACACACACACACACACACACACACACACACACACACACACACACACACACACACCTGCACCACACATCTCACTGCCCTCAACACTTCCGTCATCATCACTACCAGAGTGAGCAGAGAGGGGAAGTACACAGGAAGACGTCTGTTTGGTGCCACACAGGAGTGTGTGCAATCTGTCAACAGCATGGGCTGTTCCTGTCTGACTCTCAGTCTGGGGCTCAGGTTGAGAGCTGACTCTCATTCATTCCAGTGATGAAGGCAGCACAACAAAAAGATCCACCGGCAGTAATATTATGAAAATAAACACCATGAGACAATAGAGATTGTTCTGCTAATTCTTCGATGTCTCTGGGTGTATGATTTTTATATGATTTTTAAGGCTATTAGACATGAGATTTGATTGGTCAGGTATTTAATTCACTGGATTAGACAGTAAATCATATCTCACTGTTGGCTTAACAGTTTCTCATCTAAATTTCCAGAAAATGTAATATGTCCCAGTAAGTGCTGCAACTACTGATAATTTTTATTGTCGATTAATCTGCCGATGATTTTCACAATTAATCGTTTATTCTAAAAAATGTCAAAAAATAGTGAAAAACCCTTATCACAACTTTCCAGAGTCCACAGTGACATCTTCAGATTGCTTATTTTGTCCAACCGTCACTCCAAAACCAAAATGCTCTTCAGTTATTATCATCATCAACAAAGAAAAGCTACAAATCCTTAAATTTAAGAACCTGGAACCAGCAACTATTTGACTTTTCTGCTTGAAAAATGATCAAAGCAGTTGAAGCAGTGACTATTTTTTTTCCAATCAGCTAGTTGATTCATCAACTAATCAACCCTCCTACGTGACAAAAACAAAGATTTTAGATTGAGATTGAATGTAATCTTCAAACTAGAATGAAGTCACGCTTAAACCTCCTACAGTTTCATGTTTGTCATCCCTGAATCTTAAACCATGTGAACATTATTCATCTGTACAGTCTTCAGTGTCCATGTGAAGCAGAGCAGATTATGTGATTTTGATGCTTTGTGCCATGATAAAAAAAAAACAGAAGCGCTCATGATGGGATCTTTATGCAGCTTCTCCACTGTTTTCACTCTTTGATCATTCAGTGCAGCTGGAGCTGTCCACCTGCTCACGGTGCTGAAACACAAACAGAAACAAACCAGACAGATACAGTCGACCCGTGGACGCAGACTCAGGCTCTCGTGCCACTTTCTGCTGTCTGTCTGCTCAACAGCAGTTTGATGCCGCACAAGTACATGATATCCATCTCCCTGCTGCAAGCTCTTTCCTCAATCTCAGCTTAGTCTCCTGAAATATTAATGTCTGTGTGATACTAGAAGATGACCAGCATTAATTTGCTCTCATTTCTTGGGAGACTTACTGCGCACTCTTACTTGTGCAGTGTCAGCATCAATATTTAAAGCGACAGTCATTGAAATATTAAAAAGATAGTATGCTTAAGCCACAGGCTGAACAAACTCATCAAGACGCAGTCAACGCAAAAACAAACAACTGAAGCTAGTTAGACTTCCACTAACTGATAAAATACATAGATTTGAGATTATGCAGGAGTTTATTACCTGCACACTTAGGAAATGAACTTGCCGACCAGGTAAGCATTAGAAAATCTAAAACCAGGAATGATCAAACAACTCATGGCCTGTTTGATTCAAAGGTAGTTTGCTGTTTTATTCAGAGCATCTGTCGTCATCTAGGATTCATGTCACTTCCAAAGACTTTAAAGCCATGCCAATCTTAAAGCAATTAAGGACTTTCACTCAAAGCCTTCTTCAGATTTCTTGTCTTCAAAGTAGAAACAAAATCCATGAAGAGCAGCCTGGAAAGATGATAGAGCTCCTCTCTAATTAACACTAATTGCCATCATCGCTGTCATTTATCTTCAGATGTGATGAGCCACGTATGTTTGGACGTCGGCTCGCATATTAGTGCTCACTGAGTCCTCATTAAAATCTATTTCAGTATCCCTCCTCACTACGAACAGTACAGCCTTCCTCCACATAAAATCCCCTGTTTTAAACCCAGTCTCTCTTCAGTGTACTGCTGTACAAACGCTTGAGTGACCCACTGAAATGTCAAAAACCCATTACAAATCTGGCTTTTTAAAGGCCACTTCCCTTCACCGCAGCCAGGTGCAAACGACAGGAGTTGCACAAGACTACAAATGCAACATTAAGCCAAAACCAGATCAGTGTACACTCAAAAACATCAATGGCATATAACCAACTATGACCTCAGTTTACCTCAGCAGTGCCTTTCAAACAGCCATCTCAGAGGGCGACAGAGCCACTCAGACAGTGCTAAAAGCAGTGGAATTAGCATGGACTCAACAGGTCAAACTGCTCGCTCACTTGACAAACAAAAGGCTTGGTGTGTGTGTAGTAAATCAAACAGGACTTCAGGCTGAACAACAACAGGCTACAGCAGGGAGAAGACAGCAGGATCACAGCGTGGCTGGAAAACTAAAAGAGCCCTTATTTATTAGTGCTTTTCCAATGGGAACCCCCAATTCCAGTTTAAGGTGCCCATTAAAGCTCTTCCGCCCAGTTGGCTCCATGAAGAACAATGGGTGTTACAGTGAGAGGGATCTGTTTTGGGTGTAATAGTCTGACACGTTGCCAGAAACATCCTCATCCTCAGCAGCCGCTCACAGCACTGAGCCGTGATGCAGGGAGCGTCTGGACGTTTCCATCGTAAAATCAGGCTTTTAGAATGAAAGAAAACGCGTCTCTCTGTCCGATCAGGCGATGTTTTGTTGTCTCTGTGTCCCCCCGCTTACTGCAGCACTCACAACAGTCTGCACACCCACCTTCCTCCAGCTCTGGAACTTGATGAAAAACGAATGCGCCATAAATAGCGCAATAAAGCCCTCCGGTCCGCGTCTACATCACCAGACGGACACACAAAAACAAAATCACATCGCTCACCTTCCAAAGCTTCCTGATCGCTGGCGTCTGGTGACGACGAGGATGCTGCCGTGTGCTTCCTTTCCTCTCCAACACCAAGAAACAGGAGAAACTCCCACCTACTCAGGGACCGTCTGACAATGAAACACCTGACCGTGAGGCCGCTAAGGGAGCGTCAAATCGTGTTTCCACTCCGAAATCTTGTTTTCGTCTCTAATTTTAGCATAGAGCAGAAGATTACCGGTCCAGCACGTGTAATTACCAGGTGAATTATCCACGTTAGAAGTGCTTATTTTGCTGATGAAATTATTGTTAGATTTTAAAGAAAGCAGCAGGCCGGTTCAGGCGGTGAGACAGCTCAAGGTAAACATAGTGTGGATTTGTTCCGCCTGCTGACGAACAGCAAAATATCATAAATCCATATTACCAACATGACAGCACTCAACACAGTCACTGAGGATGTATTGCCACCTACTGGGAAACTGTCTTTCTTGCATTATGTCTATGTCTAGCTATTTTATTTTTATTTTTCCCTTTCCTTTCTCTCTATCAGACCATAATAACACACTTGATTGGTGTCATGAACATTCGGTGGTGGACATTCAATTTACTGGCTGATTGAGTGTTTCCATTTCATACCACTTTGTTCTCTATTCCACTACAATTCACAGGTAAATATCGTGCTTAAAAAAAAAAAAAAAAAAAAAAAGATTTTACATGCAAACACACATGATGAGCTCATATAATAAAATATATACTGCATAGTTATTAATTAAACTACTCAACAGTATGTAGATTAGTTCAAATGAGTTCCAGCAGATAAACGCTACTCACAAAATATTACATAGGTAATAATAATGATGTACCTATGTGCAGCTATCTAATAGTATAACACTTTCACTGAGCTTTCACTGTGAAATGAGCACATCTTCTAGTCACACTTTTACTAAGTCATTATGTTAATGATAATAACAGTGTGTTACTGCTATTTTTATGTGAAGGAGGTGAACGTCTCCTCCGTCACGGCCAATAATCACATTCAGTAAAGAACAAGTGTCAATATAAAGCCGATTTAAGCAGCTGCCATACGTCCACATATCGTATCCTGGGCTATTTTTCTGCTGTTGCTGTAATATTAGTCTCTTTGGATGTGGCAGTAAATGTAAAGGCAGGTGAAGTAAAATAAAGGAGGGAAACAGCCGCATCCAGACCAACAGGCGGCGCTAGACAAAGGAGCAGACACCGCAGTAACGAGAAGAGACGTGGATGAGGCTGAGCAGCGCCGTGTGTGCGTTTGAATGAGTGCGGCTCCGCGGTGCTGAAAGGACAGCTCCTCCGCTCCCTGACATCTGCAGGTAGGCAGCGATGACGACGCTTTCATTGGATGATTGTTTTAATTGCGTCGTCATGGGAGCTAAATGACTGACGCCATCACTGGCACCGGTGTGATCTGTCTCCTGAACAAGGCTAAGGAGGCTGCCGTGGTCGTTGATTGTGCTGTCTGCTCTCTGTCATTTAGGGCTTTCACCGGCCTGCGGTAGAGCTTCCCGGCGTTTCCATAGAGGAGCATTAAGACCCAGCTTTAGGTTTCAGGGTTAGTCTGTGGGAGCTCCTTCATTCCCTCTCACTGTGGTCTGATTCTCTGTGATCTCTACAGCACTAACAGATGTGCAGATCACAGAGAATCAGACCACAGTGAGAGGGAATGAAGGAGCTATTGAGATATTCTTGGTATTCTCAGTGGCCCCCGAGAGTCCCCAGACCCTACTTTGCAGAGAAATGAGTTTCTTCTCAGCAGCACACTTCCATTCTCTTTTTTTAAAAAATGAGATCACACAATCTTTATGATCCATCTCTCCTAACAGCGCTGTGCTGCTTTCACCAAGGATGCTTCATGTGGACAGACCTGAAGCAGATCCTGTCTCTGGAAGCGTTTTCCTGCCTGATCTGCTTATTTCAGAACCAGAATTTATTGCACAAGCATGCGTACATATACAACGGAGCTGACTCCTGATTTAAATTGCTCTCAATGAACTTACATACAGAAAAATTTAAAGGATGATAGAGAAAGACATGAAGCTAAAAACAAGGGCAACAAAGCTGAAAAAGATGGGAAGGAGGTAAAAATACAATACATTCAATGTGTTCATCACTACGGTCATAGTAGGTGGTGGTGTCGTACTGGAGTGCATTATATTAAAAGGCGTTTCTAATATTCTGCCTCTCATATCTGTAACCTGGTGGCCAAAATATTAGAAACACCTCTCAATATGAAGCAGCCCAGTTCAACACAGCTGCAAACGAGAACCTCAGTGATAAACATGTTGTTAAATAAATACGTCTTTGCCAGTGTCAGTCAAGACTGAGCATGATTATCTTTGTAAAGGCAGAATCTATGGAGGAACTGTTGTATTGGGTCACAATGTCTAAATACAAGTGTTTCTGTAAATTGTAGAAAAACATTTTCTTTGTATTTCCATCTTAGCCGGTAAAGTAATCTGTAGGAGCCATAATAAGAAATGAAGATACAGGATATGTTGAGATATAGTTTATTATATACATATAATTGTGAAATTATTCATATTGTTGCTAATCTTAATGTCGCGCCAGTTAAAATATTTCTGTTTCTGTCATGTTGATAGCTCTCAGTTGGGGTTCATTAGTCTGTATTTTGTGTGTGTTTTTTTTAACTAAGACCTGCTGTAACCTGTTTCCATATTAAACCTTTGAAATGGGACTGGATGAGCTCACTGCTCTGAGCCTCGGGCACTGACTCTGTGCTCTCTGTCGTCCCTCTCACACAGACATGTTCACCAGGATGCTAAAACTGAGACTTCTCAATGCTGTAGCACCTGCATACTTCTTCATGGCTACAGCAGTCACCTTCATTTTGCACTTCTGCTTCTTCATCCCAACAATCTTCCCAAACCCGGACACATCACTGAGGGGGTCCACGACTCTTCACACAGTTGTTTTCCTTTTCTTGATGTTCAACGCGCTGGGAAACTACATAATGACTATCAAATATCCTGCTGAAAGCACCAGCGAGACTGCGGTGCCGGTGTGCTCGCCGCACTGCTCGGACAAAGTGGACGCGCACTACCTCCTGAACGGTCGGCACTTCTGCAAACTGTGTAAGAAAGTCATTCTGAAGAGGGATCACCACTGCTTTTTCACAGGAAACTGCATCGGCAACAAGAACATGCGCTACTTCATCATGTTCTGCATCTACACGTCATGCACTTGTTTGTACTCCTTGGTTCTCGGTGTAGCCTTTCTAACAGTGGAGTACTCCATCTCCTTTGAGAACCCGCTGACCTTCCTCACTCTTCTCCCCCTCTCCACTGGTTACTTCTTCATGGGTGAGTTGTTTAGTAATTCCTGTTTAAGATGATAATCTCATCGTCATGCTGTCCTCCTGAGAATTTGATTTTTCCCTCTCAATCAGGAACAATCTCAGGCTTGCAGTTGTTCCTGGTGCTGATGCTGTACGTGTGGCTCGGCATCGGCCTGGTCTGTGCAGGCTTCTGCTGCCAGCAGGTGCTGCTGGTGGCCCGGGGACAGACCTGGTGTCAGATGCAGAGGGGGCAGCTCGTGGAGAACCGCAGCCCCTGGATAACAAACCTCAAGGACGTTTTTGGTACCCGCTGGATCCTTGGCCTTATCCTGCCTGTGCAGACAGTGGAGACGTGCTCTGAAGACACAGGTGCACTTAAACAAGACTGAGCCAGCATATTGATAGCTCCAAATAGATCATAGGTTGTAGAAAATGCTTTCTCGGGATCCATGTGGTGATTGATTTTAAATACTAAATGGATGCTTTATGACCTTTAAAGTAGTCCATGTAATAGTTAGCTGTTTAGCACACATTCCTTTAAGGACAGGAGCCATATATCAGTGTGAAACTTCTGAATAGGTGCATAGTGTAAGTGTATCCTTTAAGTAAGTAGCCTTTGACAAGGTAATATTAAGCCTAGTAAGTTGATCGTTTGGGACACCCTGCAGTTTTACTTGCACTACTATATGTGCATCAGAATATAAAGATGGCTTTGCATAAGTGCATGCGTTCACAGCTTCGCGGTTTTCTATTATGCTATTGATTTGAACGCCTCTGAGATTACCAGTCGAGTGTGTTGCTCTTCCACACCTCCTCGTAGGATGCTACAACGTGACATTCAGGAAATTTATGGTAGTTTTTACAACGTTAAGGGCTAGCGGACAAGGAAACTACATGTGTCTACAGCATAAACTGCCAGGCTTGACAACACCGCTCTGACAATAAACTGTTACATGTTGAGCTTGTTTTCTACTCAAACGAATGTGACTCAGAGAGTTTGATGAAGGTGCAATAACATGCTCCTTTAGAGGAATGAGTGGGGGGTGGGTGGTGGGATTACCTTATTATTATCCAGGGTATTATTCACAATGTGCCATAAACTCATGCTTACGGATGACCCCAAAGATGAGATATTCACTCCACTGCTAATGACAGGGCCCTCTGTATATTAATAGTAAGGACTTTTCACTGTTGTTGCGGCTACAGCCAGACATATTCAACATCATGTAAAAGATGTTTTGGATTTCAATAAATATACTTTTTAGAGCTATTTTGTCTATTCCTGTTATACCAATAAAAGGATTCATATCACAACAAGCATCCATTCTTTGATTTTATGAACGAGCCACTCGGAGCCATAAAGGTAAATAAACGACTGAGAGGAAATGATCTTCAAACAGTTTTTATGACAGTTCGTTATCAGTCAAAGTGACTTTTGCTAAAGAAACGATACAGAAAGCACATTTCACAATGACATGGAAAAAGCTATTTTTTTTAAAAAGTAATCTTAAAGTTGAATTCTTGCAACCCTCCTTTACCCTTTTAAAATGAAGATTGACTCGATTATTTCTTTAGTTTTACAATTGCATGATTCGAAAATATTGCAACAGCAGTGTACTGCTGCTAAAATAAATAATACAATATCTAACGCCGACTTTCAACATTTAGAACCGAACCATTTACGACTTCATGCTTTTCTTTCACCTCTGGATGTACTGCAGAGGCAGGGCATGATCAGTTTTGATTAAGAGAAGTAGATCAATTCTTCGGAGTACATTCAACTTTGTTCCACTTGAAGCCCACAATCTAAGCTGCTCGAGCATCGATATGAAGTACAAACATAAACATATTCAAAAAGGCACAGGCATCCAGATAAACATTTATATTCACATTGTTTTATCAAGACAGAACGCTCATTTAGGGATGCAAGTCGTAACATTTGTCTAAAAATGTCAGTAATCTTATAACTCAAGTGCAAGATTTGGTAATATGAAACCCAAAGAAACTATTAACCAGTCGTTTCTTTGCCTTGAAGTTGCAGTTAAGACATATCACACTGAGCTTAAGCAGCAGGAATGAACATGGCAACAACATATACAAAGTCAAGAGAAATATATCGTATGGCTACAACACTTGCTACAGTTTATGCTTTCGCAAATTCCTACAAAGTCCTAAAGGTATCTTTTGAAAGAAGGAACTTGCTTTACCAGTCAACTGGCAAACTCATTGTAATGTGCTTGGTTTGTTTAGATTATTCACATAGCTTTAGAGTTGGTCAGAAACTTAATCATAAATAAATAAAAGTGACACCAAGTAACACACTTATTAAAAAAAAACTTATGTCTTGTCATCCTTCTGGACTGTAAGCTACCCAGCTGCTGTTTGAGGATATAAGCTGTTAGTATATACACTTCCTCGTCTGCTCTTTCAATTTCATTTACCATTCGATTTAAAAACAAAGTAAATAATTAAAAAAAAGGACAAGGCATTGCCCTATTGAGTCATGATGCTCCTCTATAAAGAGGAAATCCACACCAGGTTTTCTATTTGATTTAAAAAGTAAAAAAAAGGATGCTTATATTTTCAGTTGACTAAAGCCATCACATTCAAGGCATGTATGAGGAACTAACCCCATGTGTCCTCCTGTGTGCTGTAAGGCATGCGTTATATGCAATTAGGAGTAGAACATATAGAAGCCATAGCCCTATTGCAAGTGATACTTGCCATTTTGAAGCAGTAGAGGCAACAAAATTCATTATAGGCAAGGGTCTGAAATGTAAGCACATGCTTCCTAACTCCTGCTCGGTATTCGTAGATGTGCTTCAGCTTCGTATTAGACCAGCAGTTCTGACGGTTTTTGGCTCTTTAACTCGCAAATTTAAGATGTTCTGTCCTTACAACCTCCTGACAAAAGTGTGAAAGTAAATACTTGAGTTAAAAGTTACAGTTTGTTTAGTTATAATGTGAGAGGCTGTACTGACTTTTTCACACAGAGAAAGCTTCAATTGTAAAGATTTGAGATGTTTTCACATTCATTAAATCATCTTGTGAACCTCTGACTAAGAACTGCTGGTCATGTCCTTCAAAGCGTTACTCCAGGACTCTCTGGGATTTAGCTCCCCACTGCTCCTTGTCTGTGTGCTGCAGAGAGAGCTGCAGTTTAGTCCACAGCTGTTGGTCTCCGCTGCTCAGAGCCTCCAGCAGCAGAGCCGTTTGCTCCTGAAGCTGCTGCAGCTGACCTTGGGTGCGCTTATTCTCCTTGATCAGCTGCTTTGTGCGCATGGTGATCCCCAGCAAGCCAGATTTGTTGAGAATATTGTAGGTATTGCTGAAACGTTTCAGTTTGTTACTGTCCATTGAGAGGGGATCCTGGTATTTGTCGTCATGCATCGTGTTGCTGTCAATCTCTGTCCTGAATTCATCTGTGTAGGGGAGCAGAGAGCTGGTCCCTGCCAGCTGGGAGAGAGACTTGTCACCGAGCTGCTCCTGACTCTCAGCCACCTGTGATTGGTTGTTTGCCGCTTCAAAGTTGGGTATGGGTTTGACTGGAGACAGTGCTGGCTGCGGACCGGGGGAGCTGTAGAGCCTGTGGCCGCGGTGGTGCCTCCTCTGTCGCTGGTCATGTCTTGACATTGAACTCACCCTCACTTTGGAGGATCCCACCCTCTTAGTGGATGCGTCTACAGGGTGTGGGGCGATTCTAGGATATGACTTGAGGATGGGCATGTAGCTTTTTGACTGTCGGGTATTTTCAGAGCCAGTCTTTGGAGAGCTGCTGCTGCCATTTGACACCAGGGGCTGAAGAAGGACCACCTGTGACTGAGGCATCACTTCCAAGGGTGAAGGAAAGCCCCACTGTTTTTCTGCTGGAGCCATCGTGGACGGCTAGACAGAGAAAGAGAGAGAGAAAAATATCCTTTTAATATCACGTTATAACCTATGGTGTAATGTCAATAATACAACACTGACTAAATACAAATTAAAGAAGAGAAAGAATAACAAAATACAAATGAATGAAGGCTAACACATATATACATTCATTTGACCCATAATATTACAAAACCGAATATAAACAATACTCAGGAGTGACACAAACATGACTATGGAAAAAAGACAAAAAAGGCAAACTTCATAGCAAGTCTATTAGCAGTGTGAAACTCTTAAAAAGAGTTGAGAGCCAAAGCTCAAAGGTAAGGATGCAGTTAAAATCCTCCAGAAATAATGAAAGAAACAGCACCAGGCAGAGGCAGACAAGCATCGCTGCATTTTACCTGCTTTAAGACAAAGTTATTCATGATGATCATTGGAGACAGTCCAGCATACGATCCTCCCATCACAGCCACCTGTGGACCTCTCTGGTCCTGGCCGACGATCAACCCATTCCTTCCTGCATCTTCAGAGTCTGTCAGGTCGACTGTACTGAGATACTCTGAGCTGGCATCTGTGAAGCAGAAGACAAGCATATGGGTCTCATCACACTTAAAAGCAACAGATTTACCTTTGTATCGTGTGCCAAGGCAGAACATTAGTGCTATGAAAACAACGCAGATAAGCATCTCCATAGCATCGGGAAAAGGATACCATAAACCTGAAGAAGAGGGCTAAAACAAATCCAGGTCAGCTATCACAGTGTAAATAAAGGTCATAAGGAAAACTGACCTAATACAGAATAACCTACATAGAAAATGTGACCTAGATCTCTAGATTTGATTAGAGTTGACCTTGTTTATTACTTAATAGTTGCTTTTTTTTCTAATCATGTAAAATCGCTCATCACAGGTACACCTAGATCAAAAACACCCTACTGGCAAAACAGCAATGTAAAAGACATAAAACAGACAAAATACGTAAAAGTGTATAACTACAGAGAAACATGATTGAATCAAACCTGAGAAGCCTGAATCTCGCTCCAGGTCTGGCTTGGATGCTCCGAGGTGTGTTGCCCTGGTGAACTGTGGTATCCTGTGTCTGTCAGGTCTACTAAAACCGCTCATGTTTGTCTCTTCTGGAAAAGCGGAGAGTTAAAGAGGTTTAATGTAACTGTCAAAGTGCCCTGAGTTCAGGGTATGTACAGGCAAAGACAAGACTACAGGTTAGTTAGCATCCATTTACACTGAAAAAAATGATGAGACACAGTCAACTTTTAAGCATAACGCTTGTGCCTTTACACTTTATTATTTACTTGATTTCAGGGTATAGTTCAGCTCAGTTGTACACAGACTGAAGAACTGTTTAGTCTGTTGTACATAAAGTATCGACCAGTAATTTAGCGTTGATCGATAAGTAGATCAGTGCCATCTCCCTGATCAGTCTATTCTACACCAAGGGCCACAAAATAGCAAACACTAGCTTCATGTTATGCAGTAAAACAGCCCCGTCATAGAGAGGCCACTCCTTACAATATTTTACTACACGCATTGACAGTGTTACTTTAAGGTGTTAGTGTGTGGGCTAAACTGTGCAGCGCGCTCTAAACGTGTATTAGACTAAACATCAGTGTAAAGACGTGTTACTAACATTATGTCGAATACATTCACAGGGGAAACCTAATGCACACCCCTATGATATACTGATGATACTGGGTTAGGAACATTAAACATTAAAAAGGTCAAAAGGCTTAACATCGTAATATTAGAGTACATTATTATAAAAGCTGTGTCCATTCATTGAATTGCACTTGACGTTTAGGGGGCCTGTCACCCCCCATGCAGCCAATCTGATTAACTGACAAACATTAATTTACGGAACTCTTGTGAAAGGTGCTTGTCACGATTGCTCAAAGTATAGTGACGACGACGTCCAGGAAAACGATAAAACTCATAAGCTAGGAGTCTCAACTGTGCAGCATTCATGACTTAAAATAGCTAACCTAGCACTGTTGTTTACACACGCAACTTTGTCAACACACACTGTTAACGACAGTTTACTTGTTGGTTATTTCCTTTAACCTGTTTTGACAACTACGCCACCACAAGTAATAAAATCTTAGTCCGCGCAATAAAACATTAGCTAGCTGTTATCGGTATCAAAAACAATCCGTGTCGCCGTTTGCTGCCCTGCCCCTGCGCCGTCAACATTAGCTCAGTTAGCTCAGTTAGCTAGGTGACGCTAGCTGCCGTAGCTCCAGCTTGGTAGCTAACTCATCACGACACTATTTGGCTAATATTATTACTTTTGCCAACCTTACCAGTGTGCTCTTCGTTTAAAAACAAATATCCGTTTAGAGTGGCATCCAAGGTTGTAATTTTCCTGTTGTTGTACTCGACTCTGGTCTAGCCCCTCCTTCTTCTTCTTTGGTGTCTGACCGCAGCTGGCATCTGGCACCGCATTACTGCCATCTTCTGGACTGAGTTACCTCCTACAGCATCACGTTTGTCCCTGTTCTCTCTCTACGTATTTCCTGCTACAAATAAGCACATGTTCTGCAGTTTCTGGGACCTGACAATGTTGACAAAGACCCCGGACAGTGGTTGTCTGTCTCTTTGTTTATAGGGGGCAGCAAGACAATACTGAGGGCTCCAATGCCCCCGGTGGAGGTTGCCAGGTAACTGGTGAGATGTTTTTCTTCCATGAGGAAATGGGAGCTCCTGTTTTTCTGTGTGAGCAGCCCCCGAAGGCTCTAAACATGGACCAAACAGCATTCTTTAAAACCTCTGCTGGATATGATACACGTATATTTTATGGATATCGTAGTCAAGTGTTTGGAGAGAAAAGAAAAATACAATGGCAGTCTCTATTTAATAAAATAAATCACACCAGAGAAGCTGACAACCATACCAATTTAATTACAAAATAAATATTTAAATGAAATAAAAATACTAACACAGTAGAAATGTTACTTTTTACATTTTCATAAAGATTTTCTTTGTGTAGTACATGAAAAAAAAAAAAAGACATAAGAACAACATTTTATGTAACTACTTCCATTGATCCCTTCCTTACTGCAGTGTTTCCAAAAACAGACAAAGGAAGACGCCTGTGGTGTGGCCTTATGGGAGTCTTGTGTCACCAGGGTGGACGCAAATGTATGCTGTTTAACTGCACAGAGCACAGCAGTGCTTTTATATCTGTGACAACCTTGCAATCACATTAACACAAGAAAACAATAATTATAATTGATACTGTTTGATGGGCATCAATACCAAATGGGCAGCACTTGTGTGTATTGATTACTGTGGTATTGATCTGCCCGTCCCTACTGGGCTTGCCACATCCGCTCTGCAGGCTACTACACACTTCCTGGTGTGCTTTTTAAATAACCTGATGTTTGTGTTATTATTAGACCACTTTGTCTTGCAGGCCCAGGTATTCATCCACCTTTTCACCTGTTCCTCTCTTTCAGAATGGTTTCAGCAATGATTAGATTCTGTATTCATTTATAAAACAGTTGTAATTAACATTGTCGTCCCTCCAAAATATTAGCGAAAGATTTTTTCAAATTTTTGACAATTTGATTCATCAGTTAGTTATTTATACAAATCTCCTACGGACAAATCTCCTCTGATAAATATTCTTATTTATTCTTATTTCAGTCTGAACTGACAGACTCGTGCATTTCACAGCCGAGTCAGACGATTCCAATAAGCTGATGAGTGTGACTGACAACACTGTGCTATGTCTAATCTGAATTGTACAGTAGAGCAACATAAAAAACCAAAAAAAAACCCCTTTCCTATAGAGCAGTTTGAAACACTGTTTCCATAAACACTAGAGGGAGACATTTCATTATTGCATGATCACAGCAGCGACGCACTCGGTCCAACAAGTGCTGCTATGACAAGTCAAGGCTTCTTGGATAATGCATGAACGAAGGCTGACAAACTTTTTAAAGGTTGCTGGTCCACATAAATTCAGCTGTATCAATAAATATAGACTTTAAACCACCTTTAAATACCAAAGAAGCAACCAAATTACAATAACTGGTACAGTAATAACTAGTATAAACGAAAAGGCAATCGATCTGTTTGGTTCTACATTGCACTGGCTCCCAGGCATGTCCATTGTTTCAGCAGTGTTTCCACCAATCAAAACACACTTCCTGTTGAAGCTTGTCATCACAAACGCTGTGCCCATCGGCAGGAGGGCATGTCAGCAAAACGACCCAGCTGTTTGAGTCTCTGGGTGCAGACACAGTATTGATAGATGAGCGGAGGAGACTCGTGATGCCGTCACTGGGTTGAAATAAATAGTGAGCCACACTGCAACAGGGGGTTGGGTCGCCACTGTAGTTACCTGCGAGGGATCTGGCACCTGACAAACACGAGAAAGAATAATGCAACTTTAATGCTGCTGACTGATAGCTGGAGCGTATTCTGTCTGCCGAGGTTGTGCCATCACCTGTCGCATTCTTTTGTTTTTTGTCTGTCCTTTCTCTTCCTTCCTCTTCCTCTTTGCTTTTTCCTGCAAGAGAAACAAAATTACCAATAAGCCTGAAATCTCTGAGATGGATAATCATTATTCTTTTCAACAATATATTCATGTTCTTACCTTTCAACTTTCACAATAGGTTTCCTGACTCTGAGGAGTAAATGTTTTAATAAATTAGAAACAACATCCAGGTCCAATATTGGTTAATAGTCACTGTAAGTACTTTCCGACACTGTCTCTTAGAAATTAATGTGTTTCACTGAATCCATTTTAATAAAAATAAAGCTGGAATGTGTTCACTGGCATTATTTCTTTCTAGCCAAGGAAGTGCCACATTTTTGTGCCACACACAAGTTTTATGGCGGAGGTTGCGGGTGGATGGTGAAGCCGGGGACTGGGCTTCACATTTGTCTTGTGGTTAGCTTTTGGCAAAAGAAGTTAGGGAAGTTAGGGAAAGACTGTGGTATTTGGTTCAATGCTAATAAAGTAAGCTTAACTTCCTAACCAAATGGCCATGGTTGCCTAACTTTAACCATAAAAAATCTCAGTCATGCTTTAGTTGCTATGAGAGAATATTATAGGAAAACAAATAAAATATGGCCAGCGAACTTTTTGGAGATGTTTTCAGCCTGAACATTTTGTGACTTGGCGGATACAGTTATTCATTCACTCAGTAGGAAGATGAAATGTAACTCAGCACTTGGCATTGCTTCGCTCTTGTGAATCAGCAGTATGTAAACATTAACCTCCAGGAGACAGGGTTGGCATTTGCATACTTATGGGTATTTCACAAATGTCACAAATTCTGACTTGTTTTCTTACCTACATTCACATGTCTGATGCTCCACAAACGTCATCTCAACATATTCTTGATCCGGCTCTGATGGCCTGATTTTCAACAGCTGAGGGATGAAACGAGTTAAGATTATCAACAGAAGCAGTGGCAGTATGCACAGGCCGGATCACACGAGTTTAACAATCATACCGTTCGATTCCCTCGTCTTACCTGCATGGTGACGTTTGAGGTTTGGGTGGGATGGCACTCCAGGTTTTCATCCCCACAGCAACCTGCGCACCTCACCAGCGGCACACAGGAGGGGCTGTAGATGTGCTCCACCTCTGTCGGGTACTCCTGCACCACCTCCACCAGCTTCTCAATGGTCCGGCAGAAGCTGCGACCCCACACTTCTTGGAACATCAACACTGTGGATGAGAGTGGGAGGCGAAGTGTGGGTCACTTAGCAGCTGTCAGCTGTGTTTCTCATGAGGAATCGTGCTTTGAGAAGACAATACAGATGCTGAGCAGAACCTGTGATCAGATAAATGTACCTTACATGCACAGAGGGCAATCAACATCCAACTTATTTGACGCAGGCGAAGCTTAAATTGAAGAGCAGAAAAAAAAAACTCTTTGTCCAAACCACACTATTAATGATGCTGTCATACACAAACCGAGTACCCAAAAGTACCTCAATAATCCAACACTGGCGACCTTATTCCATGTACACAGAAACATAAAACCAGTTGCGATACGCCAGCGTGTATCCTGTTTTCATTTTGAAGTAAAAATGTTTGTTTAATGTACAGTATGCTTTCCTGTGGGGGTCTATGTGTGAAAGTGTCCCAGTTGCACAGTCTGTGGGGGAGGAACAGGGACGACTACAGCCGAACAAACAGAGAAGGAAGAGAAAACAAACACGGCCATGAACAGAACCCTGCTGGAGCTGGAGCTGAGCTGCCCCGCAGGCACCTCTGGGACTGCACTGACCTCCGGGGGTCACCGAATGGAGCCTGACACCACAACAGCTGTTTATAAAGGCAGACAGGCTGGAAGGAGCACGGCTGGGGAAGCATCTACGGTAGAGAGATTAGGCCACGAACTTTAATGTTGTATGACGCATAGGGCCAGTTCGCTGGCCAGTTACAGCTCCTTGAGATGTGTCTGCTGCTTTTCTGGCCTTCTCTGTTACATGTACTCTAATCCTCTGGCAGCAGGTTCCACAAGTCATTCACACCAGTTCATTTTGGCTGCATTAATGTACAGCAATATGAGAGAGGAAGAGGATATGAATGGCGAAGGTAAGCAGTTGTGTAATCTCGGCTAGTCCAGACATGTCCTGCTCTTATGTAAATTCAGATCAATTCATTGAACTTATGCAAGATTGAAGAGCTTGGTAATTTTTATATTTCTCAACAGTGCATGACAAACACAATATGACTGAATACACCTCTCACAGGTATTTTGGCAGGGCTGGCATCTGTTCATTTGGTTTCCAACAGACTTGCATCACATTCCACCATAATCACTGCAAAAATAAAATACTTGGCACTACTTTTTCCTCAGTGACTGCATTGTGTTAAAAGGAACATCCCCACTTCGTGAAGATTTCAGAAATGAAACAAGCAGAAATTCTTACCTTCAGTTGTACTGTTTATGCCTGACAAGGGTAGACTCTGCAACAGAAACAGAAAAAAAAATCAATGAAATTAAAAAAAAAACCAAACTCTTGTTAGTTGAGAATCCAAATGATAATGGCAAACATATGAATGTAGGCAGAAGAAAGCGACATTGCACCACCTGCTACCTTCATACACACCTTTCAAACCTGAACATGCAACAAAACATTATATCCTGCATATAAAGATGCCATCAGCCTGTCTCCTCCGGTGGTGAAAGACGGAACTACAGTGAAATAAAGCAGACGATTGCTCACCTTTTTTTTGCCTGCCCTGCAGTGGAAAAGTCTCTCTGACAAGCAGCAGATCCAGTGTCTCATATATGTCACTATTCTTCTGTGTGCCCAACTGTTTAGGTTCAAAACCTGTTTCCTGTGGTGTAAGATTCAGCTCTCTATTTATTTTCCCATTAATGGTTTCCCCCTCCGTCTTGATTTTTTCCCATCATCCCATGATAAACAGAGTGCATTTCTCATTCGCCTGGGAAAAAACAAAACCTCTGGTTGACTCCGTCTCAGGAAGAGGAATCTATGTTTGATAAAATACCCTCCAGCAGAAGAGCTGGAGCGGCGGCAGACAACCTGCCTCCGCAATCTCTCCTCATCACTGGTGTTACATTGCAGTTTCTGCGTAGCACACCGAGCTGATGACATTTATACTGTGACACTGATAGTGGCATTAACTGAAAGTGTTGGACCAAAAGTTGTTATATAATAGCAAACAGACAGACAAGGACTTTCCCAAATGATGGCAATAAGGCATCAAATGCATCTACTTCCTGTTATGAACCTAAATTAGTTTGTGTGTGAGGATACTATCTATCAGCACAGTGCTCCATTTTTTTTCCCCAAAGAATGTGATAAAGAGGAATGTCCTGCTTTAATGATGATGATGCATTCACAGTTGCACAAACATTTCAGAGGTTCCTGTAAAGCTGTCTCTCTATTTGGGACAGATCTGTCTTCTCTGCAACAGAACGTACTGTATGACAGATAACAATAGATACACAAGAGCTTCCAGTCAACCACTTAGCTTCAGTCCTCCCTGTGTCAGGCCGATCTGTTCAGGCATCGCTTTTTTCCCCCAAAGTGCCTGGTCATCTGTCCAAAAGGTACAGCTGTTCCTCTGACAGAGGAGTTGTTCTATGGAGTGGCATTCATTGAACTGTGTCGGCTTTACAACAGCACCACAGGACATAAGCTCCACTAGCAGAATCCGCTTCAAGCACAGCATGGGAAAGTCACAGTTCAGTTTAAGTTATTGTTAAAAGTCACTTCCACACTCTAGGGCATTGATTTTTTTTATTTTTTATCCTCTCTAGCAATGCCAGGCGGATCAAACAAATCCTTTTCCAGCGTTAATTGGCACATGATCTGCTCTCTCTCGCTCTCTCTCGTCTTGTCTTTGGGTGTTCATGAGGTTGCTCCACATCACAAGGGTTTTTTGGCTCTGGTCTCGGTTGCCGTTCAGAAATGTGGTGAGGTGGGGAAGATTTTCTGACCTCGGTCAGGGGTTAAGCCTTGACATGGTGAGGAAGCATCTTTGGCACCTCCTGTGGTTCAGAGCAGAGGCTGCCAGATTATTAAAGGCTGCATGAAGATCCTCACGTAGCCATTCCTTCCTCCTTGTGCACTCACAGCATTACTGAGTGATTAATAGTGACTGGGAGGTAATTCACCTCTGGTGGAAAAGGGAGAACCACTTTACATCAGTAAATGTGTATAAACTTGTCCAATAAATCCCAGAGGCAGGATTGTTTTATTGTCCTCTCAAAGTTTCTTTCACTTCAGTCCCTGATGACCTTTTTCAAGGGGTTTTACTTGTCCTCAGTGAAGGTCCAACATTGCCTTGTGTCATTTTCATTTACTGTTTTCATAACGTGGGTGTTAAGACCTTTGAGACTAACTGTGATTAAAGGCTATACAAACTTGACTTGACCAAACTATAAATTCCTCTGCGCTTGGCCAGTAATGGAATACCTAGACTCGGGGTCCTCTGCATAGTATGCGCAACATCTGGGTTTTTGGAAAAGACAAAACTGTTGTGAAATCATTTAAATAGAGACATTCCAATCCCAATTAAAAATAACAAAAACATCAAACAGAAGAAAAAAAAAATCCTCCACAGTGCTGAGTTTTGCAGGCTCGATTTGCTGCACAGTTGAACACTATATATATTGCGGCTGATGGTTGATTAAACATCAAAGGTTGGGTGATGCACAAGAAAACAGCCCCAAAAGCAGCTGCGGAGGGAAAATAAAAACATACTGAGCTGATAAATTGCCGCAAGAGGTTGACTTTATTACAACACATTTGGCAAACATCAAATATGTAAAAGAAAAATCGATATAATCCTCAGTTCCACTGATTAAATCTAGAGTGGATAAGGGAGACATGGATGAGTGCTATAATGCTGGAGTTGAAAAGTGAGCCGCTCTCAGAAGTTTCACTGATCTCGCTCAAAGTTGGTATGCTGCAGAATCATCGACCTGCAACTAACAATTACTTTCATAATCAAAGAATCTATGGGCTATTTTTTGTGAAACCATTTATTTTATAATGTCATAAAAATGAAAAATGCTCAAAGTGGTGTGTTAACGTTGCTCATTACTCTGAACTGAAATCATAGGTTTTCAATTTAATTGGGAAAGGCATGGAAATCCCGCCTTTGAGCTTTCCTGTATGCATCATTTGCGTATTGTTACTTGGATAAATGACTTCAAGATTGTTATTGATTAACTGTCTCATCATTTGTGCCAGAGAAGTTCTCATGTGATAATGAACTCGGCAGATACGTAATCAGGGTCATGCTACCCCTGCCCGCTCTGGCCACTGTCCCATGGTTGTACGAGTTGTTTGCAGCTCTTAACATCTGGTTCTCAGGGACCTTTTGCTCACCGAGAATGACCAGATTGCTTTGCAGATTGAGGGGCAGTTAGTTTGAGAAAAAGAGGTTAGATTAAAACATTTAGAGCTGTTATAAGTCCAGTAAAACTTTGGCATTTAGGGGTTGACATGCTTGATTGCAAAACCACTTTAAAAACTAGTCTCTGATGTTTCTGGAGTCTCCAGTGAAAGTACGTAAGCTGCTGGCTGAGAGTTTGCGCCATCCTCTGGGTCAGATCAGAGGACCTGTTGTGTCCCTGGGCTCCTGCTGTCAGGCCACAGAGGCTCCGGGCCTCATTACTCTCCACTCCCACACAGCTGAACTGCGTCATCTTTAACCTCTTTGCTTAACTCCATCTGTCAGAGGAAGGGCAGCATGCGTAGGGAGCAAAAACAAAACATGATGGGGACCCAGCATCATGGTCATAAAAGATTTTTGACTTTGAGGGTCAAGCTGGGGAGGGGGGTGATGGCTAAATCAACAGCAGGTACTCTGGCCAATAGCCAGAAAGATGTGGACACCAGCCAGCCTGTTTCAGAGTGAGTTTCCTGAAGAGGAATGGAGACGACTTACAGATGCATAATGAAATCAAATGCAGATAGGTTTCTTTACCAGTTTAGCCTAAATAGATAGGACAGTTTGAAGATGTAGAGTGGATGACGTCATCAAGGTTTGTCTTCTCCGTTGGATTACACAACAGTGAGAGTAAGGGTGAGCCATGCTTTGTCATCATGACCATCATGATGACACACTTTCATTGTGCTTTGAATCCGGGCAATGAAACAATGACATTAAAAGATATGCACATACAAAATGTTTGCATGGAAAACACATTTTTTCTTTAATATACGGTTGATATATCAATAGTCAGAGTGGAGCACCATAAAAATGTTCATTTAGGTTGGAGACATTATTTCTTGCTCTCCAACTGACAAAGGCAGACTGGCTTGTTGGGTGACACCTCTTATTGTTGACAATGCCAAAATGTTGAATGTTGAAATTTGGACAAATGTCGTAGTTTAAAGGTTAAGATAACCAGTACTTGTAGTTGCTTTAATTTGGACCGGTTTTGGAAAACCCCTCTTCAACTCCTCTTGGCTCTGGCAATAATGATCGGAGCCAGATTGGGCATTGTGCCACTGTTTACATTGCTTTCCAAAAGGGTCCACTTTCAAACTTAACCTTATTCAGCGAGGGTGACAGTGTGGATAAACAGACCATGGATGAGATGCAGGCTTGTGGTTTGGTCATCTCTCTCAACTAAATCTGTTCTTCCACTGAGTTTGGTGATTTGGGGGATGCATGCAGAGGGAAGATTTAGCAGGAAATGTTTAGAAAGCAAAGCTTGCAAACACCTGAGCTGTAATCCAGACCAGTCAAGCACCTGCATCTCCAACTTGCAACAAACATGTAGGCCGGGGGAGGAGACTGTGTCCTGGTTTTGGTCTGACTGAAACTTGACTGTGAACACGAGACCACACAGGCCAGAGAGCACTAAAGCAGAACAAGCCAATACAAACACAGAGACAGCTAGATGAGTGAGAAACAGAGCTACCTCCCTGCCTCACTGATCCTCCTCATCCATCCTTTATCGAAAACCAGATTCCACATCAGCAACACCATGACCGCGACATTAATTCTCAAGCCTCTCACAGTGCCTGCAGGTTACTGTGTCTATTCCTCAATGCTACAAAAGAAAGCTGGGTTCTGTTTTGTATACATGCGGTGGGTGAACTTACAATGACAGCAGTGCCATTACAGGTCTGACAGTATCCAGCTGGGTCTCTAGGGTGGTCAGGTCAGGGCTTGTGATCACCGAGCACTGCCACAACATCGAAAAATGTCAACAGAGCATGTGGTAAATGTGTCACAACAGTTTCTCAAGTAAGGCGGTTCAACGGAGCCTTTGAAATCCAGAGTTATTCCATAAAAAACTGACACACTTTTAGTTGGGGTGTGATGCAGAGTGAAAGCCACAAAGCAGCATAAATAAACATGTGATACTGTGTGATTTTGAAACGTGCAGTGCCTTCACAATACGTTTCAATTATGAGGAAGCACAAAATAGCTACAGTTCAACTGAGAGTTAGACGAGGAGGTGGATGCCACTCTAACATCTGTTCGCAGATGGTTAGCTTAGCTTAGCACAAAGACTGGAAACAGGGGGAAACAGCTAGCTTGGCTCGTTTCAAAATCCATCTACTGGCACCTCTACAGCTCACTAACTGACATGCTATGACATGTTGGTTTAATATCAACAAAAAATAAAATGTAACAATGGCAAGCTATTGTTTTATGGGGCTTTTATATGCTGTAACATTTCATGGCTGGTAGCAGCTACTTCCTGGAGTCTCCGCTGGTTTCCTGTCCTCATGGTGATGACAAGAATCCAAGAAGTCACTGTGCCTAGTCTCGACCAGTCAAGTTTACCTTGTTACCTTTCAGATTTTGTACAGATTATAGGCAATCTTTGCCCCTGCTTAAATCTAACATACGCCAACATACATTTCTTGACTGTGGCTTGACCATTCAGTTAGAAAGCGAATATGCATATTCCCCAAAATGTCAAGCTATTCCTCCAAGGCTCGCTCTGAGACTCTTTTTCAAGATACAGCTTATATCCCTTCATTTTATTATTCTGTCTTCTGTGAATTTGGAAAACATTACGAGCAATCATGTTTTCTTGTCGTAGTAAACAGTAAATGAGGGTCAAGTGACAGGGGAGAGGTAAAGGTCCATATAAATGTTGATTTAGGTAAACACCATTTCCTCAGTATAAGTCCATTAATGCATGCACAAATGTCCCCCTAAAGACACAAACACGCACAACCACTGTATAAACCATGCAACCCGTCCGCAAACATACACACACACACGACACAGGTCTTGAGATAAGGCTGACCGGTGGTAATTGTGGTCTCTATTACAGTAAACGCTGCTCTCCCTGTGTAAACCACAGTAAATTACATCCAGATGGGAGATTAAAGCTTGCTGAGTAGACGGCTGCCCCGAGCGCCACCGCTCCTCCTCCTCCACAGGAGGAAGGAGAAATCCATATTTCCTGATTGCGATTGCGACCCTCCCTTGGGCCTGCACATTACAACTAGAGAGAAATACCACAACAGCGCAAGTAAGAGGCCTATCAGTCAACAGGTCACTACCACTACATGGTCCTGCATGCAGACATCTGAACTAGAAAGATGTGCAAGCTTATGAGAGAGAAGGAAGATTTCTATTGTTTGATTGTGGATAACTGAGCTGCATCTTGACAAAAGCTGTTGCTCTTTGATTCTGAGGAACTGAAACCTGCTGGTTTGATGTCGTTTTGAATATTTATGAACCCCTTTTTGCTTGTGAAACTTGTAGCTGGAAATGTGATGTCATGCTATCTACACTTGACTAGTTAGGAACAAGAATAAGAAAAACACACCACGAACACAAACACAGACACACGTGCGCGATACAGATGGTCAGACTCAAGTATTGTTTTGCTGCTGGTGATGACGTAAAGGAAACACCTGTGTAACGTCACGTCCTCACACTCACACATATAAGAGCAGAAGGTGAAGCTTGCTGACGTCTTTTTGTTTGCTCAGAGACATCAGGAGCACGGTTCACCAGCGAAGTGATGAGTCCAGCTGTATTTTTTCCTGCATTCGGTTTCTATGGTCCACTTTAAGACAGATGAAGAATTTAATAATCTCATACCAAAGAGGCTTATAATTCTCATCCTTCACTGATTTTCTTAATACAACAGAAATGTTTTTAACCCTGAGTTGTACAACTGTCCACATCTCCAGCACTCAAGTGGAAACGCTGACTAATGTCAGTCAGGTTTGGTTGTGTTGATGCAAGATTTCACCTGCATTATTATACACACCTCACTATGACGATAAAGACCGAGCACTGCACACGGACCATCCCAGTGGTGTTTTAATGAGGTGGGGAAAAAATGTCGAATAGGCAGGAGGCAATAGGTACTGCAGAGCAAAGTACAGGCAGGATTTAAGCAGTGATATACGCTGTGTTGTAGTTTAAACACACACTGTACATGCACAGTCAGCGTGTGGTTTACATACACAGGAAGTACCAAGAACAGACCGAACAAGAGAATGTGTCGAGGAATGTGAACAAAATAGCCAGTGGAGGGCAATTATATCATACTCTCCATTACAGCCTTGGTGACAGGGTGACCAAGAGGCCACCATTGTTCCAAAGGGAAACCCAGGTGCTTCCACCCTCTATCCAGAGCCATAGACAGTATGTGTGGGACAGTTTCAAGAGCATGAAACACATGATTCAGAATCACTGTTATTGAGACACAGGAATTCTATCACTTGTATCAGCATAAATATGTGATGAATCACAACATAGCAGCAGTGCTTCTGCAAAAAGTAACTAACTGATGAATAATGACTGTGGTACTTTATGCCTTCATAACACTGGTTTAGATGTATAACTTATACTCAGCTGTCACCATGTCCTCAAAACTACTTGACCTTTACACCATAACATTAACATAATATATCCTGCTGCAATGCAACATGCAGTGGTCCACAATAAACATCTGCCTTGTTTCATCAATCATATTTACATGACAGAGGGCTTTCTTTGATGAGAGGTGATTGCATGTTTCTACCACACACACACACACACACACACACACACACACACACACACACACACACACACACACACACACACACACAGACACAGAAACTCTGAGCTATGTGGTAAATCCCTGGTAGTAAAGCAGAGTTCTCAAGCAGAACTGAAGTTAGCCCCACCCTCTCTTGGCCACCTCACGTCTCATAGCAGACAAGAATGACTGCATGAGTCACAAGGCTGCTGATGGAAGCTCCAGCTGTGACAGTGATTAGAAATCATCATTATCAATTAATGGCACATTTTTATGGGTGGAGGATCACAAGGACAGACATTTATAAATAGCGTTCCCAAACACATGGCCAATATTTGCTTTTTCCACTTTGGTCTGACAGTTCACTGTGGGAGCTGGCAGGACAGATACCTACCAGAGGAGTCTCAGGAAAGCATGAGAGTCTGCTAAAAATGTGAAATATTTGGGTCCTTGGAGGTATTTATGGCTAAATCTTTATGTGCGTCTTTGCACTAACCCTAAGCTGATCTTTCAACATGTAGCAAAGAGCGGCCACTGAAGGTTTAGAGAACAACCTCAAAAATAGCACGTCCAGATCCTCACGGACCGTATGACCAGACAGATAGCTTGTTGAATCTCAGAGTTGTTTAGTTTACATTTGCTGTCAGTCTTTTGGACAGCAGGAAGCCAATTAACCTGCTACATGTTGGGGGCCCTGGATTTTATCACTCTTATTTTGACTGAGCAGGCCATGAGCTGATTATGAGGATTAGTGTAGATGTGGTGATCCCATGCCTCTCCCACTCACCCTCAACTCAGTAACAGCTGCAAAGTCTCCGGCTTGAGAATCTGGTGGGACATGGAGCGTTTTCCAACCTTCAGAGCCTGAGAGCGTGATACTTCTATACGCAGACCGCAGCCTGGCAAAAGGGAAACTGCTGCGTTGTTCAACAGGCAGCAGCAGTGTATGAAGTGTGACAGGGAATGGATGCAAGAATGGCCTGGTTTTGCATTAAACATGAGATCGCTGCCAGCCTACAGCCACCTTGGGAGGAAATCAGAGAACGAATGGGTTCAAGAGTCTGAGCGTTAGTTGGCACGTGTCCCACTGTCCGATGCCACCTCTTTTTACAAGTGTCTTTACGGCGCAACACAGGCCTTTGAATGAGTTCTCACTCCAGTTTCAGCTCTGTCCTGTTCTGGCACATTTTCATTATAAGACTAACAGGCAATGCCAGGCAACAGAGAACAGAACGGCTTTGTACTACTGCCAGTCTGGCAGTGACAACCTATGACTGGCTTGAAATGATCTTTCAATAGATTTTTGTACACATACACACCGGTCTATCTTTATCATGGTGTTTATTCACACTGCATTTACCCATTAGACATATATATATATATATGCTGATATAAAAAGACAGGACTGTAAAGCTGCGGGCACACAAAGAGAAAACTGAAGACTGTAAACTTTCTTGCCAGCTTTACCTGATACACTGCCAACACTTTCAGCCTGTCTGACTCACCAGGATCGGTTACCTCTCCTGCTGCAAGGTTTCAAAACTCTGCCTATTAACATTCAAATATTTACTTGAGAAGAGTGTTTCCTTGATGGAAATGTACACAGCGGGAAAAAAAAAGACATCTCATCATACAAGAGTGGGAATATAAACCATGTCTGTGAAGCCGGGCTTTAAAGTATAATGCAGCTGTAATTATAAGCTTAGTCCGCTTCGCCAGATATAACAGTGAGTCATTTTGCATCATGTGTTCCACAGGCAGGGTGATGCAGTTTGTCACGTTCCATCTTATGAATGAACTCAGCTGCTTGGTGCTCATTCACAACGGTGTGAAGGTGTCAAAGCATTATTAGCACTTCATCCATAAGCTTCTGCTGACTCAGCCATGTACATTTCACCATATAACAGAGTTTTAACATATCAAACAACAGACACATTATGTAATATTACACCAAGAGTTGGATCAGTACTTTGTAGTTTTAATAGTAGACACAAATAATCTAACTGGAGTGTAAAAAATCTTTATGTGATGACTTTAGTTTTGGGTGAAAACGTCAGAAATCTCTTAAAGCTTCACTGGGTGTAAGTGAACTTCCTACCTGTGCAGGTGAGAGCAGCAGATAAAGCGCGACCGCAGTCTGGATGACAAAACTGAGTTTCATTTCGCGATGTCTGAGACTGGAGACGGGGGGTGTTGATGGCTCCCGATGCAGACAATAAAGATAAGATGAAAAAGAAAACAATCCAACAAAAAGTCCCAAGCAACCCAGAAAAGAAAAAAGATGCTGACCCGGAATTTCCAAGTCGTCCTTCCCGGTTCAGTAATGCAGAGAATGAGCGCAGTCACGTAGCCCCGCTGCAGCGTGTAACCTGATGATTGTGCTTACTAATGAATAAGGCCCCGGAGACGAACCGGAGGTGCTGGGGCAATAAAAGAATACTGTCAAAAATATTTTTCACATTTCATGAAAACACAAAGCCTAAAAAGACTCGTGGAATAACAGCAGCCAGTCCACACAAAGCATATTCAGTGCACAAAGTAGAGAGAGAGTGTGCTCCGTCCCAAAGCGCTCCAGAAACCTTCCACGAGGCTGCAGCGACAGTTTCAGTTTCTCAGTCCTGCTCTGAGCTCCGTCGGCACAAAAACACACTTGGCTCTAATTGCCCCTCACTACCTATTCACAAGCTGACCATTTAAATCTCCTCCCCTTCTCCGCGCTCCTCGCTGCTGCTTCATCTGCCTTCACACAACTCACTGATGACATGAGGCTTTTTTTTTTTTCTTCACTTCCCCTTCAAGCTGCCACATGCAATGATCACTGACACTGCTGCTGATGCTTTATTTCTGAAATCCAGACTATACACCACAGGTGATTTACACTACAGTATACACAGGCTTGCTGAGAAACTGCTTCTGAGTGCTCAGAAGCTATTCAGGCAAGGTAAACATTCAGAGATCTTCTACTCTAGTGGTGACAAGGATGGTATACTCATTGCTGGCCCGGGCTCCGTGATGCAAAGAGATTTTCCTCAGAGGCTTTAGTATTTGGAGACAGAAAGGGAGATTCCATTACTGTTGACACATAGAGTTAATCTTCAGTGTGGGACTTCTGTGTTTGGAGAAACCCTGGAACGAAAGGATTCCTTGTGGGCTTCCACACATTCCTTCAGCAGTGCTGAATAGCTCTGCCGCCTCCTTCTATTGTACAGACCACACTCAGGAGCGTGGTGTTTCTAAACATCTCAGACACTTTAAGCAGAATAAGCTGCCCCCCCCCACCCATGACCATCATCCCGGACAGAGCGTCAGTAAGTGCAAACAATCAGGGAGTTTGAACGACATTCCTCTAATTAAGATGGGCAATATCACAGTAGTCTTTTCTTTAATTGTATCTCTACATGGCAGTGATGGGTGCACTTGTAAATTCAGGGAAAGGACAGAATGGAGGCAAAGTAAACTGTGGGAATTGGACTCTGCAATTATTCTGTTTTAGCCCAGCCTCATGTTCTGTCTTTGTCTGGGTGGTGAGTTTTCTTTTACAGCAGTATCAATCTTCTTTTCTCTCCCCATATTGCTTCACTATTGCAAGTACAGATGGACCAAAGGCTGCCCAGAAGCTGTTTTCTGCCTTCTAAGTAGTAAAATTAATACGTCGACATCCAGCAAAAGCAAGTCTACTGTACAGCATGTTTATATAGTACAAGGAATTTTCATGTTTTGTTTCAAATACTTTGAATAGGGGAGCTAAAGACCATTGCCACACAGACTTTGTTTGCACAGACCATGGAGCCAGACTCTTGCTACTTTCTCGCCATCTGCTCAGTGATCTATCTGTGTTTTTAAAGGTGCACCGGCTGATAGGGTCTAATAAGATCACTCAAATTGTTTGCACTACAAATACACGCTGACAAGACAAGCAAACCTGGCTGGAGTGATAGCATATTCCAGGGGAGGCGGCTTTCTGTGCTGCCAGATTGTGAAACAACCTTGAGGCCCTCATTGCTTTTAAACCCACAAAGCATGACAGTGTCAGTGTCTTTGTGTTAGTGTGAAAACAAAAAGCGTCACTCCTGTTTCTATTTAATATTAAAAATGATTGAAATGATGCTACTTTGCTGAAATCTAACCGAGAAAAAGGCCTCTGTTTCCAGCTCTGCCTCTGCAGATAGATGGCCTTGTTATGATCAGGGATGGAAAAAAAAGCTTCTTCATAAACATCGAGATTGTTTGAAAGCTTGAACTGATCCAGAACTAAAATCTAAAGATCAAAATGTCTTCTCTAATTGGCTTTTGTGATGGCGCTTCATGATTGAGGGAAGGTCAGCTGGGCGAACGAATGAGCCCCTCGCAGTCTGCAGTGTCTCTTGATGTTGTGAAGACCAAATGGGTGGCTCTCAGGAACTGGAGTGCCAAAGTAAGCACATTTCCCTTTTGCTTTTGACCCCTCATTTTCCCAGATTGCCGAGTAAAAGGTAAACAGATGAACAACAGTAATGATGTCCATTCATCATTGTTGGGGCAGCTTTGGTTTCCTCCACAGTGGGGCCTTTAAGGGGAAGGTGGAGAGCTGGGGAGCCCCTTTCTTTGAAGGATCTCATTAACAATAGTTAGAGCCGTACAGGGACACCAGTTCTATCGAAGACAGAAGCCACTGTAATTCTTCTATATATGTGTTGCTGAGTGCATATTCTCAACACCACAAAAACACACATACAAGACGGGAGAGGACAACCTGGAGAGGGGGATTCTGGGAGATGATGTAATATGACTTTACTCATGTTAGACCACCTGGACAGTCGACCCAAACAGGATACGACAATATTTAACATCCAGACCCTGTCTTCCTGTCATTAATTAGGTGTGACACACCATGAATCGTTTCCCCATACACCGACTGTATTATTGTGAGGAAAACTATATTTGAAATAACGGGTAAATAGGAAGTGCTCTAGCCATGAGTAAAAAGCTCCTTACCGTGGCCTAAGGTGATTAGCATTATATCACAACAACGTCTTTCATTTAAAACATGTCAAATCCTGTTTACACTTCCGTGCCACCTTGACATATTTTTGTCTCAGACCCATTTTTGTTCCAAGGTTGTCAGGTGTCATCCTGTTTTCATGCCCAGTCTGCTCATGTGTGAGCATTGTTTCATTCTGTAGGAAGCTAGACAACATGTTAACAGACAATTGGAAGTTATTTTAGTCTGGAAGTATAATGAATCAGCCCTTGCAGAAATCTCCAGATAGTATTTAACTCATGCAGCTGTGTCTTGGACATCGCACTGTCAGCTGGCTAACCGCAGGCTAAGTGAGAATTTAATTCTTGATGTCACAAGAAAATATAGCCCAGTTTATTCTGTTTAATTTGAGGGGCAATTATAGAAAACCATGCGGCATTCAATCAATGCCGAACTGAAGCTGCCAATGGGAGAAATGGAAAAGAGCTGATACACTTCTGTTTTCTGACACAACTTTAACATTTTGGGAAATACACTTATTTGCTTTCTTTCCCCAAGATTTAAGATAAGATAATCCTTTCTTAATGCCACAGCGGGGCCATTTGCAGCAGCAAAGGGGAGTGTAACACCAAGAAGCATCAGTCAAAGAGACAGAAGTAAACAATACGAGAGAAGATTGATGCCACTCTTACACTTGTGTATTAGGCTGTGTGAAGCTATGGTTAAGAGGTGCTTATAGCCTTGTATTAAGGCTGAAACAGCTAGTCTGGCCCTGTCCAAAGTTCAGAAATGCTCCTACAGCACCACTAAAGCTCAGTAAGTGTTGTATTTAATTAGTTTAAACAGAAATGTAAAACATGACTACTTGTGGTTTTATGAGCAGTTATGTGCTGGAGCTTTGTTGGACACAAACGTTCTGGATGGGATGGATTAATCATTTAAAACCACAAACTGCATTTTCTACATTTCTCTTTGTTTGCAGGTGACACAGCAAGTGTTCATTAGTGCGATTTAGAGGTGTTAGAGTGCCTATTTCTTATTTTTAGCACAGATACAGGCCAGCTGAGACAGGCTAGCCATTTGCAATTTTACCAAAATGTTGAACTATTCCTTTAATAGCCTTGTTGTGCTCAAAATGTTTTTCTTTTAAATGACATTTAGCCATCCCAGCACCTCTAAAATAACGTGTATTTCTTTTCTCTAATTACGACATATTACCTAACATCTACAGGCAGACAGATCCACTCTAAGGATCTCTGCGCCTGATGCTGTGCACCCCCTGTGCAGAGGACCTGGAGCACAGCAGCAGCAGCAGTGCTCTGAAAGGAAGCTGAGTGTTTGTCTAAGATAAAATTTCATCACCTCCACAAGCAGCAGGGACAAGGGCCTGCGGTTGGTAATATAGAAAAGGAAAAACAGCACAGAGAGTGAGTTATCACGGCTTGTGTCACTGCCAGTTGTAAAAGCCGTTAGCTTTATAAATGAAGAGCGAGCGGTGCAAACTGCACGGAAGAGGTCCAGCAGTCAGAGAGCAGGTTATAACTCAGGCAGTTGGTGATACTTTAAACTCCATTAAGAGGTCCCACATGTGGAGAACATTCGCGAGTTCATGGGTTGACGCTCTTGGTGGTGGATCAGCCTGGCCCATTAAAACAGATAAATGGGATGTTTTTTAACATCTCTCTCATGTTCAAACATCTTCTTCAAGTTACAACCCCAAAATTATGTTTAATCTAAATATGATGTTCACGTCTGCCAGCTCCAGCAGGTGTACTGCAGCAAGCCTCAGATTACTCCGTAAACACATGTCCTTGTAAACGTGCAGGGTTTTTTTTTTTTTTCCAGCCCTCTGACATGTTAGTAAAAGAGATAAAGGAGGCAGCGGCTGATGGAATATACCTTTTAATAGTAAATGTTGCGCTGAGATCGATTGGCAGTGAGATTAGATTTATTCCTGGCAGTGGGAGACACTCGCGTAAACATGAACTCAATCAGGCAGCGAGATTTACTGGACTGCAATCGCCCTTGAGTGCTGCTATTTATTTTTTCAGAGTGCAGTGTGTTTTTTTTTAAACCTCAAATTAGTTTATCCTCCCTCAGGGGCTATGTGTAAGACTTTTAAAAAGTTTCCTCAGAAAACACACACATCGGGCACTTTCATAAAGTAGACCAGGGTAAGCTGACAGAAGCTGTGTAACATTTGTACAATTACATGGCATTAAACGCTAAGCTCAAATACATGTTTCTGTAGCCTCACAGGCTGAGAACATGTTCTTATGCCTGATTGCATAATGATGCAGCCCACAATTACAACACAATTGTATTCAAACTTCTTTTTTTATGGCAGATGAGAAGATTGATACCACTTTAATTTCTGCAAAGTAATTATGAAGCTGGAGCCAGCAGCAGGTTAGCTTAGCTCAACTTAAAGACTGGAAACAGGGGGAAACAGCTAGCCTTCATAGGGAACAAAATCAGCACCTCTACAGCTTGCTAAATAATGTGTTATCTGTCATTTGTGTAAACACAACAATGCGTTCCATGTCAAACGATTCCTCTAATGAGTGAATACATGCTTGAATCCTGATGAAAAGCATTGGTGGGACAGATTATAGTGATTGTTCAAGGGCTGATCTTTAAAAAAAATCAGCAACACAGCAATGTGCGACAGCTGGAACATCTCACCCTTCTCAAATCATTCAGACCCACAGAGACTCATTTTTAAAAGCAGAGACTTCGAGGTAGTATGTTGGTGAAATGGACCGTCAGAGGAGGAGCCCTAAGAGGAAAAGTACAAAGCAGGCCGTGGCCTCAGCAAGTGTTAGGTGAAGTTCATCTGTGCACAAGTGTTTACACAAACTGCGGCCAAGCAAAATTGTGCACGGATATTTATTTATGTGTAGAGTAATACATTTACTCAAATAGCTATAGCTTGTAGAACAAGGAACAAGGGAATGGGAGCAGAGCAAGCAAAGGGTGGGTGGAGGTCAAAGAGCTGGGGAAAGTTAATAACTTGAAATAATAAATAATACAGCCAACTGATGGGAATTTGGCAATGGTGCACATTTATTATCATCAGTTAGCTCATGTCGTTTCAAAAAAATGGCTGAGCTCCTCATTGCTTTGTGGCTACTGTGCACTTGCTGGGACAGCAGATTTCATTACTCAAGACAATGTGTATGTTTGTTGTTTTACTCCTGCGATTAAGTGTCTGGTCTTGAAGTGCTGCTGCCAGGGATATGCTGGAGACAACCAGTCCCAGATGGCGCTCTGCCCCGAAGGGACAGATAAATGAGGACCACCAAGGTGGATGAAACAGCCGGACAGTGACACCAGCTCTGCAGGGCGAACGTCCATTATGTTAAGTTAAAGCAAATGCAAGCGGATAAAGACAGGTTTGACCAGTGCGTCTTTAATGATATTCTCACTTCCGTCGCCGTGACAAAATCGGCATGACTTTCCATTTGTAAAAGAAACATTTTCAGTGACATTGGCCGAAGCTTCATTTTCCATTACCCTAAAAAAGAAAATAAGCAAATAAATACACAAGTTCCAGGATGGTGAGTCTGGGGTTGTGAGAAAGGAGGAGTCTGTCTGCCCCGCAGTTAGGAGTAATTCTTCCCTTGCTCTGCAGTTTCTGATGTCAGCTACACTGCGCAGAAACAAACCCTCAATTAATCCACACATATCCCTCAAATATTTGAAAATGATTTAAGATAATTACTACATAAAATATTGCCTTCTTGAGATTTAGAGATTACATTTCAGTGATTTTTAAGATGGATTCCTTATCCAAATAAAAGCCGATCACTGGTATGATGTTTCCCTTTGAGTCCTTCGCTGCTATTATATTACACCATAAGACCATCCAATTCCCTTATTCCATTTGCAGATATTTGAGTAATGCAGCATGCTTAGCTGAAGGATCTGTAGCAGAGGCAAATCTCTTTTCTTCACCAACTGTGAGGTCCTTCCCACAAGCATCTCTGATGAAGAACAGGACATTCATCATGTCTCTAAGACTGTGGCATCCCACAAATATCGAGTGTGATTACAGGCATGATTGCTTTCAGACTATACAAAACTGTGTTACCAGTGGCGAATGCTTTGTATCTCCTCAATGATCGGCTTGGGAAGTGATTGAAAGCTGGTGTTTGACAGTTCCAGCAGTAAGATCAACAAAGGCGGAACGTGGGCCTCGTCTGGGTGTTTGGGAGCAGATCTGGCACTGAAAGAGTGTTGGGGGGGGGGGGGGAGGGGGGGGGGGGGGGCGGGTAAAGTGGAAAGACCTGGTGTTGAATGAACACAGATCACTAACTGACTCCCAACACCCCAAGCCGTGAACGAGTGAAAATGTGCAGTGCTAATCAGGAGAAAATAAACAGAGCAGCACCCCCAGGCATCATGGTAACAAGAGGAATGACTACAGGATGATGAAGCCTCGACACCATGAGACACAGTCAACCCATATTCATGTCAGTTTTGTGTCCTGATTATAAAAATATCACAATTTCCCCTCAGAATGAGAGCAGCTGCGTGTGGAAGCAGGAACACAATGGGACCAATGATCAGTTTGATTTTGTTTGTTGGGGATGTGCCACTACGATGCCAGCAGAGGTTCACTCCCTCAAATGGGCTCCTCTGGATTAAAGCCAACGAGGCCTGAGGGAGCCTACTTACAAATGGTGAGCCTCGGAGGAGCCAGCCTGCTCTGTCTGGGGGACTCCATCCTAATCTCCAGGATCGGGGGAATTTTCCCATCGAGATGAGAAGCAGATGTCTCTCTTTTTCTGTCTCGTCGCACCGGCCCCGTTTCTGTCTCCCTCCCTCATTCAAACCTGGCCCGCCGTCCCCCCTCCAGGGACAGGGGAAGAACATGAGCACCATGGGAAGGGTGGCTGTCCCCGAGCTCGATCACATGACGAAGGAGCTGTTTTTGTGGGAGGCACTGCATTAGGTACAGAGCTGTGAGCACATGGAGCCGGTCCAAGAGCTCCCAACTTTCTCATGGAAAACACAAACAAGATTTGATAAAAACGTCATGTTCTGGCGATTCCCACTTAAGATGGACAAGCGCTGGCTACGCTGGCTTCTCTAGGTGGACTGGAGATACTTTGACTTTGCTATTTTATTCCCAGTGTTGATGTAGGGTGTGACCCCCTGACTTCTGGCAGGAAGAGGAATCATGGAGATCAGACTGGAGGGACTGGACCACTCCTCCTCTTCTCATCATGCCTCTGGAGTTGATATTTTCATCATAAATCCTCAGACTCTAAAGCTCCGCCTCATGCACCTGCAGCTCCCCGGGGCCATGGCTTTCGTTTCCCCAGAGCCCAACCCCTTGGCTCCTGTGGCTCAGTTCTGACGTGCATACTCTGGCTTGCAGCGTAAACAGACAGAGACGAACTGTGGGCCAGTCACCGGGTGTTTGGTTGTGGTCTGTAAACAGATCAGCAAGAGGAGGAACAGGAGCTCCCAGTGGAGATGAGACTAACTGACTATCCTGAGGCGGGAGAGCAAAGGAATGAGATATAAGGCTTACATGGATGCCTGTTAAATGTCCAAGTTGCCATGCCATCACCCAAGATAAGGTTTTTGGTATGGGATTGTTTAGGCAAGTAGGATTGAGGATGGCCTTGTGGTTAGACAGATCATCTCTCAACCAAAGCACCAAGGTTAAAGCCCCCAATTTTACCTCCTGAAGAGTCTTTGACCAAGAAACTGAATGTCTGCAAGACTCTGCAATGCTGTGTCGTAGCTGAGCCTGTCGTCTGACCTGAACGATCAAGTGAAAAAGCAAGTTTTTGGGGACAGTCTTGTTCAGTACAATACCTGACAATCAACGAAATGATTTAAGTTGATGTAATTAAAGAGCGATTCTGCACTGATTTTACACCTTAAATGTGTGTGTTGGGGAGTGCAACTTGGATAAAACTTTCTGTGGCTCTAGAGGGAGCTACGAAATGTTTGTGATGTTACTTGAACGTCGGTAGGGTCTGAAGACGACAAGTTTGAAAATGAAAAAAAATCCTGGGGTGTGGAAATAAAAAGAAGCAATGCACCTCTGTAGCCTGCTGCCCATCTGTGTTTGAGGGTAGCTGCTCGAGGCGACGTTAGCTGCTACTAGCACTCAAATGTCTGACTGATATTGTAGTTGGCCAAGTTGCATTGTGGTTAAGGTAGGTGCCAGGTTTTGACAAGGTAGAACAATGTGTGTAATAAACCAGATAATATATCGGGTTCCACTGCACAGATTTCATACTGAAAGTGAGCCCAATGCTAAATCACTGCAGTGCTGTATGACAACAGATATGTAACATTAACAGATAGAAAACAACCGTAACATGAACCTTTGGGGGACATTTTTAGTTAGGACTTCTGGAACATCTTTACTTTTCAGACATAGTGTTTGGATTTATAATCTAGAGAGCCTCTTTGCAACCTTTATCATCGTCTGTGCACAAAGTGGGCCTTGGCTACCTTCCATTAAACAGCTTGTAAACACACAACAGCTATCCCTTCACAAATCATTAGTCATTCAAATTCCTTTACAAATACACATATTTACATTTTTTGATGACAGTTTTATCTCAATGCAGTGTGATGTGGCACAATATTGATACCAATTAAAACTTCCTGTAGCATGTTATAATGAGCAAAGCACAATTCACATCTGAGGCTGAAGCCTGAGTCCTGGTTGAAGGTTACTGAGGAAGATTACTGAGTCTGGCAGCGTTAATAAGGCTGTGTTTACATTCTGTGGCTCCGTGTTTAAGGAGACCTGAATGACCCGGGATTAGAAGGAGGCTGGTGGTAGCTTGATGGTAAACGCACATACACAAACATGGGGAAGACAAAGTGGTGCCAGTGAGGGTCACAAGGCTGCGTTCAGGAAGTACTGTCATATCGGCAGGATTGCTACGGTATGCAAGTTCACATCAGACACAGGTCTGCTCTCTCATTAATTAAACTAATGATTTGGTAAATACAGTTTACAACCCAAAAGCACCCACACAACTACTACTGGAAACAACAACAACAACAACAAAAACATTCAGGGAAAACTAAACTAACTTTTTAGAAAATGTCACATTTACTCATGTAGTGGTGCTATGTAACTGTGTACATTTACTCAATTACTGTCAAGTATCATCAAGCATCATTCTGAGGAACTTGTACATTACATTTCTCCACTATATTCATTTAACATTTGTTACATATCACATTCAGATCATTAATACGAAATTTTATAACAACAAATAAACTTTGATGTATTATTAATCTACCCAGCAGCATTTAAAGCAATTAAAATTAGCCTTACCAGCTGTAACATTAGTAATGCTTATGCATCACTAATTGTAGTGGAGAGATGTAACACAGATACTTCTCAAAGGGCCAATTCTACTGGTTCTTGTGCTGAGACATAACCAGACAAAGCAACATAAAAAACTGAAACATAAAGAAGCATAAAGTTTCTACATAATTGAGTTTTGCAGACATTGGTGATTGGGTTGTTAAACTTCAAAATCCTAAAGTAAAACACCCTGTAATACTCAATTGTAGTGCTACTTATGTGAACAAGTTGGCGCCACTGTATAACATCAGAAGAAACTGTGAGTGACACACAGGAGCTGTAGATAGGAAAAAAAACAGCTGACAGACATCATGAACTGGAGTCAACTGGGAGATTTCATAATTTGCCAGACATTAACCCAATAGCTCAGCAATCATCAGGCATCTTTGTGCCTGTGATCAGAGAAGAATCGGTCTTTTGTTTACACCTGATCCTGTATTCTCCCAACATACAAAAGCAGGTACTTAGTACTGACCTCATCTATCATTTTGACATATTTTGGAACTGAACAATTGCCACTCTGCTCTAATGTTCCACTATCTAACCTCTGGGTACTCTCCACTCGCACTTCACTACACCTGGCTGTAAAGAAACACCAGCCCACAGGCACCTGCACAGCCAGCACGCTGCAGATGGAGAGATTAATCACACGGCGGATGAATGCTGGTGATTTGTGGGAAACTGCGACAGTGTGGTCATAACATACAGAAATGTGTATGCGGGATGGGCTGGAGACTAAATGGTACTAAATGGGCCATTATTTGGAATTCAATGCTCGGGCTCAAACCACGGTTCCCCTGTCTCGTAAGCAGGGGAAGCGAAGGGAAGGAGCAGTCCCACATCCACTGCCTTTGATGGTGCAGTTACAAGTGACTCCCCCCTCCCCCTTGTCCTCTTCCCCGTGGTTTTCCTCCGGTTCTTATTATTCCTGCTTCTTCCTGAGAGGACATATTCCCACACTGTGACCAGAATGAATCTGGATCCTTTCTGTCGTGACTTTGTCCACTTTCACCGCTGAGATACCCAGCAGCTTTATGTCTCTGCCGGGGGCAAGGTTGGAAGGGTAAGGGGCTCGACATCCCGAGGGACCCCCCTCCCCCTCTGTCAAAGCTCTCTACAGTCTTCCACATAACAGATAAACTCTGACAAATGGGTTCTGGCAAGTGGTTTTTACACACTCACGTGATATCAGCAATTACACTGGTGCTCCCCTCCTCTCTGCACTCTGCCCCCTGTGTCTCCTGGGAGGGCTCTTATCAATGTGAAGAAGTCACTGAAGGAAATGCCAACTTAACTTGAGGAGCCTGCACACTGCTGTTCATCTTCTGTCTACAGTGACAAGGGATTTGCAGCAGTGGTGGTAGTGGGGGATATGTCTCATAATAGGCAGTGTGCCTTGTGGCAGTGTGGATGGTGTGCTGCAAGATCTGCGTTGTGCACTCTGTCAGGCCCAGGATCAGATTACAGGCCTCGGAGACAGGGCACAGAGCATGGAAGCAACAGGATCAGGCTGTGCATGCAAGCATGGGAAATGCGCTCATGAATCGACAGACCTTTTTACTCTGGGCAGGAAGTACAAATCTGCAGATGTTGAGCAGCTGGGAGACATCAGAAAGTGCCACATGGGAAATAAGTACTCATGAAATATGGTATACCGTTCACACTGCTGAGTTTTACGTCTAATACCCCGTGAGATAGAACGCTACCGTATGAGTCGTCAAAGTGAAGTGAACAACCAGGATTTCTGAATGGAGAGGCACAGTAGTTGGTCTTCACTGTCCCTGTTTCTGAGAAATTGCATTTTTTTTTCTTTTGTGCTTATATTAAACTTTAAAAAGGTGCAGTGGACAGTCGCTGCATATTTATTTCCTGTTGTGGAAATGAGATGGAAGCCGAGGAAAGTGGAGCAGAGGAAGAGACGAGAGCACTTTGTAATTTCAGAGATGCAGGCTGATAGGAACGGAAAATACTACACTCCTTGTCTTGTCCAAAGCAGATGGTATCTGAGATGATGTGATGCATGCAAGTCGAGAGCAAGTCTTTTGGGATATGGGGAATAAGTGAAAAGCCTGAAATTATCAAGAAATGGTTATTCCCAGGAAGTGGCAGATGGAGGACAACATATTATGCAATTTGGTGCTTGTTTTGGTCAGTTTTCTGCTGTCAGTTTAAAAAATCACAGTCATAATGTGTGTGCGTGTTGTCTTTTGTGAATTATTACCTTTAATAAGAAGCAGAACATTGGAAACACTGTACATGTGTTTCCAATTTCTGCAGTCATTGTCTGTCTACTTGATGTTATTGCTGTTTTGTTTGTATTCAGAACAAAATCTTTGCGAGTGCTTAAATTACATATTTGTGATTCCCATGAAAATGAGCAATATCATATCAGAAGCATCTGCATCAAGCACATAAATCTCAATAATACAGTGAAATAGCATCAAAGCCTTTGAAAGGCAGCAGCTGTGAAGTCAGCCTTATCAGATCATTAACAGCCTTATCAGAAGAGCTTTTTACTCAATTCATTTCCAATAAAAGGAATGAATGTATATCATCGCTGTTGTCATTATTAAGTGAAGTAAGAATGAGCCTTGAGGGACAGCAGACACTTTGAGGTTCAGCAGTTCAAAAAATGGTGCTGTAAAAGTGTTTAGACATTACATAAATAAAGTAGAATAAAAGCTGTTTGTTTTTGCATTTTCAGTAGATTGCCAGTCAAAGCCCACAGACTCTCCCTGATGAGAAATGACATGAGGGGATTCAAGATGGCGCTTTCTCTTTGTACCCTCTTGACGGATTTCTGGCTGATCTGTGAGTTTGATTGGCATTTGGAGCCATCACGGTTGATTCTTGGAATGAACCTGCAAGCACAAGAATACATTATTTCTCAAGCCAAGTGATGATAGCTGTCAGTCAGATTGACACCCCGCGGTGATGTATGCACTTAACAGTTAAGCACATTGAGTTCATGTGTTATAAAATATGCTATATAAATATCTTGCCTCTTAAAGGATAGAAATATATATATAGGTACATATGTAGTTGAAAATCAAACTCATTGAAATCATTGAAGCCTCATCAATTACACACACACACACACACACACACACACACACACACAGTATATATACAGTGTGTCTTTTTCTCAAGCTCAGGTCCTCTACCAGAGGCCTGGGAGTTTAAGGGTTCTGTACAGTGTCTTTGCTGTTCCAAGGACTGCGCTCTTCTGGACAGAGACCTCAAATGTTGTTCCTGGAATCTGCTAAAGCCATTCTCCCAGTTTGTGGGTCACTGCCCCCAGTGCTCCCATTACCACTGGTACCGTGGTACTGTTGCATGTACTCTCCACATCTTCTCTAGTTCCTCTTTCAGCCCTTGGTATTTTTCGAGCTCTTGGCTGGCCAGTAGTATGTATCCCCAGGATGTTGTTGCTATGAGGCGACATGTTTTATCACTGGGCGCCTAATTTCAACATAGTCAGGTTGGCTATGACAACTAAAGATATTACCACAAAACCAAAGTACACTCTCCTGCCAATACATCTCACATGCCTCATCGTCTACATATGTCTGATCAATCAATTTATAAACAATGGATAAACAACTAGTGTATGTTCTCAAATAAAGGCTGGTAGTTAAATAAAAACAGATTCTTAAATAACTGCTGGAATGGTTCGACACAAACAAATACAGGCCAGTGGAAAAAGCAAGGGTGGATAAAAACAATGTTGCATGCCAACTAGGCATAATATACATTTCCATTCCTTATGTTTGATAAATTCAGCACAATAATCGACACTTTATTGGTCTGGATTGGTCATCTGAAGTACTATTGTTCAGTCTGTTATTGACCAACTTCAGTCATTGTTGATGTGTCTGTGTTAATGTCCCGACCAAACTGTGTCCCAAACAAAATGTTCCAATGTCCCACTCCTGTAAATGTTTCCTCATAAAATATTTGTAAGGAAATAAAAGGATTATATCTACTGAAATGGACAGGAAGTTTGTGTTCACAGCATAATGCAGTTATAAAAAACAAAGGAAGCTTCATACTAAAATGTGACCAAATATTCTTATCAAACAGAGGAAATTAAATAACGGCCTGTCTCAGCTACGAACTTGTGGGGATCCGCAGTTTCCCCTCCTTTTTCCCCTTTGTGTCTTGAGTTTTGTAGATGGAAATCAGCCCACGACAACCAAGAAAGATAATATGACATGTGATATAGTCTCTGTATATTTATGTTTATGTGCACTGAAGCCAGGATATAAGTTAGGCCAACAGTGATATGAACATGTATTTACAGTCCAAATGCGTCACACAAGCCCACAACATGTTGGACCAGCGGGTCTATTACATGCTTTGGTGTGATTACGTGGTTGATCACACATAACTCACTGAATGAGATTTTAATCATATGATCTATGTCAAATGACCATTTTAACTTTTGTATTTCTGGGTCACTTTCACACATATGCAGGTATATTGCATGCAACTGTCCCAGTCTGTCATATTGATCATCTGAAACTGATCAGTGTGTTCCTTACAGCATGCCATATAATGTATAGATAGATTTTATCTCACTGACTCGTAATAGAAACTGGGGATGGATTCAGGCTCTGACAGACTTGGCAATCACAGTAACATCTGAAACTACTCCTAATCTCACTTCCCAGAAAGTGGTTGGGAAATGGCGTCTTGCTGTACAGTTGGAGCACCCTGACTCATTCAGCCAGTAAAATGTGCTTTTTTTGTGAGGTGCCTATGTGATAACTTTTGGCATGCATAAGGAAGTCTGGTTAATTCTCAGTAAATACTGATGTTGCGGGCTGAGGGGTGAGAAGCAGTATTTCTTTCTGAGATTTCTGGATACACAAGTCAGATAAAGGTTCATCTGCCCTTGATTGTAAGGACATGGGGGTCATAGTCAGTTTAGTCAAATTGCAGTCAGGTGGTAAAAATTTGTGTACCTGTAGAAAGATGGAAATACAGCTGACTCTTGAATGTATGGTACAAGCTGGCCAAGGAAGATGTTCGTTTCAGGAACATGAACTCTACAGCCCAGATTCAACCCTAAATCCACTCCTCAATACCATGTTTTATGCCTCCTTCGTGCTCTGTCTTCATGATGCTTTATGGCAGCTCTCATTCCAGTTCATAAAATGAAGAATGAAAGCTTTAAATCTAAATCCCCCAAGGGAGTTATAAATGGACAACGTCTTTAGCCAGACACTGCCCTCTCTGCCTTACAGACTGTATTTGCTATTCTGTATTAAAGCTGTTTTAAAAGAATGTTGACCTCCTTCACTTGGAAGTGACTTGCATGTTTTATTGGTGCCATAAGAATATTACTGCTGCATGACAAAATTGACATATAAAATGGTCTGTTGTCCTAATGTTGCACATGCGATATAAAAAACCTTCTTATTGCAGTAATGCTCTAATCAGGAGGACAAAGTTAGTGCACAGTAGAGTTGTGCCATTGGTGTGAGTGTGTTAATGCTCGTAATGAGCAGGTGGCCTAGCCAGCTTGTGTTGCTTTGAGTGGTTGTCAGACTAGAAACTATATAAATACAGTCCATTTACCATTACTTCTTTGTTGACAAAGCGATATATATAATTACAAAATGAAAGCTATTGTAAACATAACATGTATCAATATAGCTGAGCTGCAGAGTTTTAAATGAGATGAAGTCTGTCAGTGTCAGGCCAGTAAATAGTACGTTACAATAATTGAGTCAGTTTGAAATAAAGACACGAATCAGTTTTTCAGCATCTGTCTGATTTATAAAAGGTTGTACTTAAGCTATATTTCTAAGGTGGAAAGTGATTATGGGATGGCACTTGAATCTTAGATCTGAATCTTGGATAACACCAAGATTCCTAACCTCAGATTTTAATCCAGGGAGTTCCTTTCCCCAGATTATTAAACAGCATTTCTCTTTTTGTTTTAGGGCCGACTGGTCAGATCTCAGTTTTGTCCTCTTTTAACTTCAAGCTATGATTGCTCATTAATTTATTTATTGCTAAAAGACAATTAGTAGTGGAGTCTATAGCTACAGCATCATTTGGTTCAGCACAGGTGTACAGTTGTGTATCATCTGCATAACTATGGAAACATCCATCATGCTCTCTAATGATGTCATCAGGTGGCAGCACACAGTCAGAAATACCAACCAACTGTTCAAGACCATTGATTGAGATACGGTCAGCTGTATCTAACACTGCACTTAGACGTCAGAGGACATGAACTGAAACCTTACTTTCATCAGAATTCAATCAGAATCAGAAAAACATGTATTGCTCATTTTGGTTTCTCTGATAACGCGCCTTACTTGTGGAGTTATCAAAGTGTAATGTTTGAAAATAGAAAGTCCAGAAAAAAAAGAAGACTACAATTAAATCCTTATAAAAAACAGTGAGTGATGGAAGCTTGAAAGGCAGTAGTGGATCTGTTGTTTAACACCAATTTTAACAGCAGGCAATAATATGACTCTTGTGTCCCTCTAGAGGCAGTTATCTGATTTCCTAACATCAAAACATACAAAACATCCATAGAAAACATATGACAAAATGTAATCTACAGAATAGAACTCAAAACTCAAACACTAAAACATATCCATGTCTGTGAACTTTGCATTAATGTCACTTACATAAGTGAGCATTGCATTTAATAATTCATCTGTCTATGATTAGTGCAAAAATTCAATTAAGAGAAACATCAGACAAACTGGCACAGTTACCCTTTGATGGTCCCTCTGTAATGTGCAGTTCCCAGTTGAGAATATCTCCATCATTAAGAACATATTCCATCCAAAACAAGTTCAGACCACATCAAACCATAATGACACACAACTCACTCTGCTTTTCCCTCATACGCATTTGTGTGCAAACTGTAATCTTTTTTCCACTATATATTTCAGCTCCTGTGGGAATGATCCTGTATGTGCGATTAGCATGTTTACCAGAGGGTGGCACTCTTGTAACAGCTGTAAACTGATGGTAAACAATATGACATATTTTAACAGGAAGGAAGAATAAATAAGGCACCAGCTCACCAGGACGCACATAAGGAACTGTTCCAGAGAACCAAATGTGTAGCCATAACTGAAGCTGTAGGAACAAGAGAATTAAATGCTTTAAAAATTACATTCAGAAATTAGATTTTTAAAAATCATATAGATAAATACTTATCCTACATTCAACTATTGTCCATTCTGAATTGTGCAAATGTATTGAAGTTAGTAACACTTATATGAAACAACTTTGCCTTTAAAAGACATTATACATATAATATGAGTTTACATCCTGTACAATACTATGACATTATAATCTTTCCAGTACAGGAAAGCACTTAAAACCCCATCACACAAAGAATATTACAACATACAAGACAGGATACATAAGAATCTGTGTCATACAATCAGGGTAAAATAAAAACATTTACCATCGTACTAATACACCTTGAGATTCAGTAGAGTGAAAGGAAAAAAGCTATTATTCATTAAAGTTAATGAGATGAAGCCTGGCAATGGTAATGGCTGCATTTACTCTTACAACACTTGAATTTTTAATGTTGAATTGAAGTATTGAACTAGAAGTAGAATGATAACAGCTTGAATTGTAGCTGTGTTCAAAGTCACTCTGGATTTGCACTATTTTCATTTTCTGAGATTTACATGTAATGTAATTTCATGTAAATTTTCTTGTAAAGAATTCAGATTCACCTACATCCTCACTAAGTTTCTCTTTTGCTCACTGTTAGATATGGATTAGTGAGGGTCAACCAGAGCTGGACCACACTAACTCTCTAAACATGCAGCATCATCAACATTGGTGAAACATTGCACACAGTGAAAGCAAATGATCTATCGATAATCTCATCGCAAGATGTCATTGGTCAATTTCCTATAGAAAACTCCTGAGGGATTTAGCTATCAGAAAGCATTGATTCTCTGTAAACTCCTCTCTGCTGAGACTGTGACCATAAGAGAGAGTGTGACCCTGGACCTTAACCTCCTCCATGACCTCAGTGGTTTAATCAAGGTCTGATTGGATGAGAATCAATAATTTTACAAGACTGAGCTGCAACCCTTTGTTTAACCAAGCAAATGGTCCGAAATACATATGCAGATGTGCACCTTGGCTCACTGTCCAGTCAACTTGGTCATCAAGAGGTTTGACAATATTTTCACAAGCAGAAGACTAAAGGAATAGTCTGATGCAGTGTGACATGATATGCTTTCATGCCAGGTGTTAGATTAGAAGATTAATGCTAAACTACTGCTAAAAGCGAGTGTGAGTCTTTGCGCTAAGCTAAGCTAACCAGCAGCTGGTTGTAGTTTCACATTTACAATAGTGATATGAGAGTGATATCAATCTTTTAATATAATTCTCAGCAAGACAATGAATAAGCATATTTCCTAAAATGTCAAACTGTTCTGAGATGCTGAGGTATTTCATGTTTTTTGTGCCACAAAACCTCAGACCTCAGAACATCTGGATCCAGTGTCTTCATGTCAGAGGATAGCATACACTAGACCTATGTGAAACCACATAGTGTGAGTATGAACTATTGAACCACAACACCTTTTTTTCTTTTCTGAAAAAAAAAAAAAAAGACTGGTTGTACGATCCCAAAATGCTGTTTTGTTACATTATTTAGACAGTGTATGCTGACAAGCACTTCCTGACAGCACTTATTCCCTTGGCCTGTGGCTCTATGTGTGTGAGGAACCATAAAGAACCAGACTTTAATGAATGAAATTGGGCATAGTGTAATGGAGTGAAATGGCTGGAGCTGCTGGGAGGGGATGATTGAGAGCGACACTGGTTCTGACCCACTAGGCCGTGTGCTCAGCCAAATCTATGAGAACAATGGCAGCTTCCCATACCATTCTTCATTAAAGGACAAATGAGAGTGGCGTCTACAGAGGGCTCTGTGGAGAATTTCCAAATCCCTTAATAGATCTCCCATTCAATACCCATCTCGACCTTGAATTCCCAGTGTCAGCGTGCCATCAGAGTTCAACGAGTTTAACTGCGAGAATTGACCCTCCTGTATTAGATTGTACTTAATGAGCTGTGGGGAGAGTAGCTTTAGGCTGAGAGTTCAATGGGACCATTAATCTGTCTGTGGAGCAGGAGAGAGAAGCCCATCTCTGCAGTCAACGCAGTTGAAACCGAGCTGATGTAGTGCTGCGGATGGAGGATCCCGATCCCACTCGTAGGTGCGCATCACCAGATCAACAACAATCTGGGATTGGAATTGAATAACAAATGCTGAGGTCAGATCCCTTTGCTAGGTGCTTTCTGTTTTTAGGCACATTAGCAGCATGTTAGTCGATTGGTTATCGTTCCACCACTTTGGTCCAGACAAATATCTCAACAACTATTGGATGGCAGTCATGGCCCCCAGAGGATGAATCCCACTGACTTTGTGATCCCCTGACCTTTCACATAATGCCACTGTGAGGTTGACAACTTGTGTTTTTTGTCTCAAGATATTGAATGAATTGCTCTGATATTCACGTGCTCCCCAGGAAATGTGAAAATCCCCTTAGTATAATTTAAAGAAGACAGTTGTCATCAATGGGGAAATAGCTATTGAGACCAAAACCCTTTTTTTTGTACCTAGCTGTAACATGTTTATTTCTGCTCTAAAGATGGACATTTTAATATGAGGGTTTTTGGGAGTGACTCGCTTTTGGGCCCAGCCTCAAATGGCTGTTCGAGGAACTGCAGCTTAGGGCGCTTCAGCGTTGGCTTCATTTTCCAGCCCCGGAGCTCCTGCTTGCTAAGAACAGCCTCACAGAGCTGCTTTGGCTGTAGACTCTCAATATGTTTATGGAATCATTTTCCTAAAGCAGAATTTTTCATAAGCCACTCTTTACAAAGGAGTTGAAAAGAACTCAAGAGACTTAAAAATCACTTAGTGAGGCTTTACAGATCAGTTGTTGGCCATTTGTACCAGCTTTGAGGTTGTCAGGTTGTGAAAAATCTCTTTGACTGGTTGGACTGTTAAGACAAAAATACATTTACTAACAACTTATTAACATTACTAAATGCAGACCGAAAGGATTAGCTGAAAGGATGTTTCTTAATGATTTATTAACATTTGATGGCATTATTCAAAAGCAAAAGACCGAAAGGATTTTTCACAACCATGCCACCCAAATGTTCTTCTTCTTATTAGTGATCTACAAAGCATTGATATTTACCATCAATAACACCATTAATCTTAAAAATCCTTTCTAAAGATGCCTTATTAGAGTAGTACCAGATTCTCTACTGTGTCTCAAAGCTGCTCAGCATGTTTTTTTTTCTGTTATGTGCAGTCATGTTTCTGTCAGCACCCCAGTGGTGCAATTGACATGAAATATCTGCAGATGCAATCTGCCAAACAGCATCTGTTATAATAAACATCCAGAAACAATCTAGATTCAGAGCAGGTGAGAGGGGAGACATGGCCTCAGACAATATTTCTGAACATTACTAACAATCCCGCCTGGTCAATCAGACTAAATGTCTCATCCCTGCTGTTGTCGTCCAGCCTTTGCTCCTCGGCCCCCTCACACCAGTGGTCTAATCCATCATCCTGACTGCAGTGAGGAGGGATGAAGCATGCAGAAAAGCTATGTCAAGGGATTTAATGTTGTTACCTCCAGAGGCCATAAATCTCAGCATGTGAGATCAGGTTAAACTTCACCCAGAGGACAGCCTTTGTCCACTTTTATAAAATAAGAGCAGAAATACCCTGTATCGTGGTAAGGGGATCAAGCATGAGGGATGTATAGATATCATGAAGAAAAATAGTTAGATAATGTACATGTGCATGAGGCTGCTGTGATGTTAATGTACTGTTTACCTAGATGTTCCTCTGTTAAGGTTTACTGTAATGTACTGTGTAATAAAGTTTTCTCAAACATGAATGACATCATCACAGAATAAAAGAATTACTTGTTCTTGACAACGTGGTCGAATGGACAAAAAACTGTCAGCCAATCCTGACTGGACTGGACGTTTTCTACTACAGCCCAGAACGAGCAAACCAAACACTGGCTCTGTTTTTTGTGTTTTAAAAGGGCCGCTGTAGGTTCTCCTACACATTTGTAAGGGGAGGGTGGGGTGAGGGGTCTTCAGCTGGTTGCAATCTGCAACCTCACTATTAGATGCCACTAAATCCTACACCCTGGTCCTTTAAGTATCTTTGCTTCTCTCCTTGACAAACTCCTAATGAAGAGATGAAGAAGCTTGCAGTAGTCCCAGTCATTTGAATTGGTATATTGATTGTTCTTTAACCATATTGCATAAGGTCAAAGGCTAAGTGCCTTTACAGGTGCATGCCACATGTTAAAGACAATTCCCTGATGGTTTGAGTGACATGTCTGCAGCATCTCCTGTCAGGCAACATTAAATCATGTATACATGCTTTGCATTGCATGGCCACATGTGGAGATGATGACCTTCAGAAGAGTGGACACCTAGTCGACTGCTTATGAAAATTTCATGTGCAAAAACACCTCTAGTTGCATGTAGTAAGTATGTGATATTCAGGCTAATTGCCTGCTGGGTCTGATGTACAGAACATGTGACAGTGGCATTTCTGTGAACAGCAGTTTGTAGTGCGGGTTGTACATACAGTATTTAACTGTATTCTACTAAAAGCATGTTCAACGTGAAACATAGCATGGAGTGAGTTGGCATGATGGAGAGGCTACGCTCTGTGTGCGTCTATTTTTAAAAATGCAGTCTGGTCATTGTATATTTTATTTATATGCGGACTGGCATCCTTAACAGAGAGCAAGCAGACTCATTTGGCAATTACCTCCTCAGGGCAAGCCAACTTTTGTTGCTGAAGGGAGACGAAGTGGAAATCCTATAGGTCGTTCAGTGCTCCAGGAGACCTCATAAGCAAGTGACTGTTTTTCTTTGCATGGAGACAACAAAGAAAGGTCATATGAGGCTTCAAAGGACATTATGATATTTTATCTTCTGCGCAGCCACAATGGATGAAACACCCACTGTTGTTTTGCAGGAGAACCTATTGCAAAAAGAGAAATATCACATGTTGTTTCTGGCATAATCACACATGCTTTGCCAAAAAATTTGATTCTGTGAATCTGCTGCGATGGGATTATTCACTCTTTTATTTCATTATTCCTTTCTTGCTCTGTAATTAAAGCCATACATAACCACAGAGACCTGGTCATCACAGTTATTAAATATTTACCAAGCTTTCAAACGTGACATTTGCAGGCCAACACGCCACGCAGCCACAGCTGAGTTCACTATATTCAAATAACAACTCCTTCTTCTGCCCAACAGCCCTCTTTGTCTCTCACCACTGCACGAGCCAGGTTATCTTTAGTGCACATTGAATATTTATACAGCAAGTGGCTGGGGAGTCGGTCACTGATCTCTAAGGTGACTCGCTGAGCCTCTGCTGGGGGTGCTGCTGCGCTGGGGTTGGCCTGGGATGAAATCACATGGGACATATTGTCTCCTCCGTGTGTCCTTTTATTCCACTTAGGCAAAGGATTATGTTTTCCGATTGAATGTCGGTACCACAAGCACCGAGGAGAGGAGTCAATGAGCTATTAGGGTGAGACTGTTATGGTCAAACTATCATTTGATTAATCTCCAAAAATACATCATCTCTCCGCATCAAAATCAGAACCAGGATCTAAAAATAGAAGCCCCACTCTTTGCACACACTAACTGTACAAGCTGCACAGAATCAGCACCGCTGCACAGTAACAGAGAAATCCCTCGCCACACCACACGTAAAATAAATAATGGGAAGCGTTTAAGGATCTAATGAACATGCTAATTGGAGTTTTAGGCAGGAGGTATTCTCCTGAAACAGAAGAGGTGAAAGGAGGGGAAGGTGAGGAAGGCGATTTGTGTCCGGGGATGCTGTGAATGTTAATCATGTTGTCTGAGATTGAAGTCTGCCTCATTCCATCATCACAGCTGGGGGACAGTTAGACGCGATATTAAAGAAGATACAAGAATCTGCCTTTCATGATAGCTTTTAACACATTGCTCTGAGGACTGAATTATTTCTATGCAGATAACTTGACGATGATGACACTTTTAGGCACTACAGTGCTTTTTAAACATGCATTTAAAATCTAAAAAGCCAGAACTTGCATTGTCACCGCTCATGCATAAACTGTTTTCTTAATGTGGGTTAGGACTGCAAAGACTTTTAATGAGCCCACAGCTGTCAGAGAGCAATTTTCCTTTTGAGCTGAATTCCTCTTTAATGCATTAGCAGCTGATAGAAAATAATAACTTAGACAAGTATCTTAGACATGAAAGAGGGCAACCAATGCGCAATTTTCCAGTGTCACTGTTTACAATTTGTGTCGCATAAACTCTACATAATTGTACCATAACAAAAGTAGGCGATTGAAGAAAACTTTTTTTGGCCTGTAGCTGCACAGACTTGTAAGAAAGTGTCCAATAATAAATTAGCAATTCACAAAAGGCGTGGAGAAACTTTCTGGGCATTGGCATTTCATTGTTGAAGCCACAAAGCTGTCCCTGAACTGAATGTGTGAGATAAGTGCTTTGGAGCACAAACAAACTGAAACAAAAGAACATGAGGTGGAGATTGGTTCAGTAAGTAAGAGAGGGGGAGGAAGCACTTCTGGCGTCCAAGGGCATCATAAACCGCAGCATGTGTCTGCACAACAATGCCAACAGGGGCGCAAATTCTCCACACGCTGGGAATCGATTTCACACAGAGAGTGGAGGACTTGGAAAGAGGCGTATCGGAGAAACACTGAAATACTGCATCTTGTGTTATTGGATTTGGAGCATTTTAGATTTTTTTTTTTTTTTTTTTTTTTTGAGCATCATCTGCAAGCTGGGGGATCCACTCAAGTGGAGCTTCTAAGAGCCAGACTGAGAACCTGTGGCCAAGGAAAAGAGAGGAAAGAAGAAAAGAGATTGTTCTGGGTTTTATTCCAGAATAAAATATCACAATAAGTGTAATAAGAAAACACTTTCTTTAGCTGGCATAAAATTTGCTCAAACTTCATGATCTAGATGCTGTAATATTCTCCTGACAGGAAAACAGTAAAAGTGAAAATAACACTTACAGTCTGGTCCATATTCAAGTGCAAGGGAGGGAGTCAATAGCTGTGAACCAGTGTGAGACAAACGTGGGCCACACTTGTTTCTCTAAAGCACATACATATTTTATAGTGAATGACAAATGGAGACATCACTGAGGGGTCAGAAAGCAGCAGCATTAGTCCATAAATATCAGAGAGGGCGAGACAGTGGACGGAAGCTGGAAACAGTGTCTCAAATATAAAGCCTTCTTTGGAGATTTAAATGAGAAGTTAAGAAAAACAGCTGCACGCATGCATGTTTATGTTAGACTGATTATCTTCTATTGATTGATTTTTAAAGGGGAATAAAGTTTTCTTTTAGATCAATGAACTTCAAAATATTACAGGAACATCGCAGTGATAAAGGCCACTTAAAGTCAATGGATCCCCTGTGAGTGCATGGCAGTATGACAGGAACATCACAGCGGTTCCACTGCTGCCGTAAAACATCACAAATACCTCTTGTCTTCGCCACTAAGCTCAAATGAGAATGACAATACAGATTAGAGATATTACAGGAGAATAAAAACATCATTATTAAAAAGCACAGATGCATTATTTCCCTGAACATTTAAGAGAAGCCGTACATTATATAAAATGCCATGCAGGTTTTTGTTGTTATGAAGGCTGTAATGGATGTTGGCTCTTGTGCCTCCCACTGCTGACTCCAGCCAAGTTTTTTTTTTTTTTTTTTTTTTCTCACCCCCTTCATTTAATTGAATTCAAAGCATGCGATAGTAGTGACACGCCCCCTAGTGTTTCATGCCTGCCAGCCTCCTGGAGTTCGATAACCTTGCTCTGCGTCCGGGAGCATCACTGAAGGAATGTGAATGTGCGGTTGAATGTCCTCCTCTTGTTGCTAATTGTTGATGCAGCCCCGAGGGTCCCTCGCATGGTGATCAGGGCTCGCCCCCGCTTTCTTCTGATCTCTGTCCGCTCGGACCTACAATGATAAGCACCGAGAACGTCTTGGAGAGGGGAGACCAGCCTTGCATCCGGCTGGAGCCCCTGAAGAACACGCATTTGCCGGGCAAGGCGACGCCGACCGGTGGCAGCTGTGCTGTGTTCGTGGACGGCTGCTCCAAAGTGACAGCCAACGGGGTGCACGACATAGAGGACCGGATTCTGAGGATCACCGGCTACTACGGCTACAACCCGGGCTACTCCAGTCATAGAAGTGAGTGAAAAGAAAACAAAGTATTCCGATGGGATCATCAAAGGATGCGACAATCTCACGCCTGTTTCTGCCAGGTGTGAGATGGCGTCAATTAAAGAGACCGGAATTTTATGAGAATATTATGACAAAAATGTGTGCATAAAGGGATTTTCCTTTAATACAGAACATAAAAACGCAGTTAGTGCAGTGCCGGTGGAGTGTGGAGGAAGAAACAATGCACGACTAAGCTGTCCTTGCAAATTAGTTTTCATTTTAATTCGGCTATTACAAAAACAAAAACAAACAAAAATCTATTTGGAAACTCAGCTAATTGGATTTTAATTAAAGCTATTATGGAGCAATATGATGTCAATCACTGCCAATATCATCTGAAGGCTGGGTGATGCTCTGACCCATCCATCTCTGAGACACAACATGAGAGAAGGAGAGAGACATGCAAAACACGTCTAACTCTACCAGGCTAAGTGTCATGCACAATTGATGCTGCCATTTTTATATTCAGTTTCAAAGTTAATTGTTTAATGTCCAACATCAAACACTCCAGTTGGTGTGAACTCGGCAAACAATCACTCACACTGCAGCCTCATGTTGAATTCCAAATGTTTAATTAAAACAGTCAGTTTCTCAAATGACAAATACAGCAGCTCTTCCTGTGGCGCATGTGAATATCGCCATACCTCCTGACATGCTTGAGCAATAGCAGTGCTTCCATAGGCTAAGTGCCTCTGTAATTTTCATTTGTCAACGTGGTTTTGATTGGTAGAGCAATATCCTGAATTTAGCTGACATGGAGACAATGGCGGGGTTTGGAGGAGAGAGCTGATGGTGCACTTTGTTCAGCGGGGTGATCTTTAAAATCTTACCCTCCAGTTCTGTTTAACTATTGCCATTGCCAGTGGGATTATAGCAGGGGAGGAGGAAGAGCCATTGCTATGCTCTGTGTATGGCCAATTTGTGGTTTTACAAATGGCTTTATGGTAATGAAGCAAGGTGTGCAGCGCAGGATTTCACAAGGTTTGTAGCTTTAGAGCCGTCACTGGTTCTTACCAAGGTGTTACATAATTGGCCCATTCATTGTATTGTGTCATCATTCTTCATTAAAGGTAGGGATGAACTGATGTTTTTCTTTAATAAATCCCCCCAAAAGTGTAATTGCTTGTCTATCTGTGAGCTTCTTGTGTTTCAGATGCTAGTACACTTCACCCCAAATGAATTGGACTTGTCACGTAAGCTCCCTAACATCTCCCTCTGGCTGTTACATAAAAACTCAGCTACAAATTCATGACTTAGAGATACACGTCTGGAAGAGAGATGTACTCCCAGTGTTATGACGTTCCTTCCCAAATCTACCACTCAACCCTTGTACTCTGTGACATAATGCATTACTCTGACACAACTTGCTTTAAGTCTCAAAGGAAATGCGTGCATGCAGATAGGGGCCCCGTTCAATCAAGAACAGTTCCAGCTGAGGCTCTTTTGGATGAGCTGAGCTGCATCTCAGTGGATTTTTAGATTGAGGTTGAGGAAAAGGAAATGAGCCTGTGTCTCATTAACTGCCTCCTGTTTATCAGGAGTGTCAGTTGTAGTAGATTAGCCATGAATGCAATCAGAGACTTTCATTTGAGGTTCATCTGTTTGAGGAATACCTGATGAAAGAGGGACACCCAAAAGTTGAAACTGAAAACAGATCGAACAACTTTAACAGCTCGAGGGCCTCTGAAACAACAGCAGCACTGAGGAACACATGTATGATGTTTAGCTCGGGTACTGAAAGTGATAATAAGCAAATCTAGACTTCTAATACAGTCTTATGTGTACATTTTTGCTAATTATGTCAAATACACCATTGAAAATACAGGCACACATTGAGATGGATCCTTTTAGTAGCTGCACTGACAGAATTCATTGTTGTTCATTGGTTCATTTTCAAAGGTGTAAAAAAATGTTTGCTTATTTTATTGATACTCAAATAGCAAAATCCACCATGTGAATGTCCACTTGTGCTGTGATGAATTAGTTGAGTAATTGATTAGTTGCTTTACAGAAAAAAAATCTCTGACTATTTTGATAGTTAATCAGTGATTTTAGTCATTTTTCAAGCAACATTGCCAAAAATTCATTGGTTCCAGCTTCAAATGTGGAGATTTGCTGCTTTTCTTTGATATATATATATACAATAGTAGACTGAGTATCTTAAGTGTTTTGGACTGTTGTTCAGACAAAATAAATAAATTAAATTGACAACACAACACTGAACGATTGATCAAGCATTTAATGGGCAGATTAATCAATAATGAAAATAAGTGCTTGTTACAGCCCTATTTCTCACTGTACAGGCTGCACATACTGTCCGTCCATTCTCGTTGCCTGCTGTAGACTGTAGCAGAGGAAAATGAAAAGATGAGGTGTCATCCGTGATGTAATTGCAGGTATAAGGAGCAGGTGTGGATTGTAACAGCATCTATACCAAACCTATTAAAGCCAGTGCATCTGTGAGCGGAGGGGTTATTTGATTTGAGAGACATTTCCCATTTGTCTGATAAAATATGCCATCTGTTGCCTTGTGTTTTTTCATCTATCCATCAACTGATTTTTGTGCATGCCAGAGTCAACAGAAGGTATTCCTCAGGGCAGCATACTTGTCACCATATTTCCCGCTTGCACAGCTATTAAACATGCTGTTGCTGGTGCTGTCACTGTGAAGGAGTCGCACTAAATTGCTCGTGCGCTCGCCCGTCCTCCTCATTTCTTCTTAGAGGGAACATGAAAAGCCACAGCGAAACAAAGCAAAGGAATCACATTCCTATGCTTTGTTTCGTTGACACATTTGTAAACTTTGAGTTGAGAATCACACGTCCCTCAATCTGTTGAGTACCAGTTTCCATAAAGGGTAAGACAAAGGCGCACGTAAATAGAACAGTAGGCTCATCCTGCCAAGCCTGTGGGGTAATGATATATTTAGTAAAATTCTGTCGCCAGTTTATTATTGCCACTTGCCATCTGTGTTGAATTAGAAGATGCCTCTAAGGGGGATTTTGGACTACATTTGGTGACAGGGACCAGGCTGTAATACATAGAGTGCAGTTATGATATAATATGTGCAGTGATCAGATACAAGAGTAAGAAGATAAATGTCATTCTAAACAAGCACGGTGCAATATTTCCTGTTGCACCGCTTCATGTAGACACAGCACGACGACAAGAGAAACTGAAATGAAATTAACTTTTTAATTCAGAATAACAAAGGACAGCATATTCTAACAGCAGCCCCACTTGGCTCCTGCTGGCACAGACAACAATAGTGAATGCTTCTTCAGCTTTTCCTAAAAAAAAAAAAAAGCCATCATAATCATTTGCTGTGTATCTTGTTTTGAGTAGCTAATTTAGAAGTCTGGAGTGCCGGCACGCTCCCCGCTGGGCGAACAGGTAAGGTGCAGGGGAGATGACAGGTACTCATAGTGGCAGCCCACTCGGCGCTGTGCAGTGCTGCTCACCGCTGGCATCACAGCAAGACAACAGCACACACAGGCACTCAGAGGAAAATTATGAGAGAAGGGAGTGAAAAAACAAGCATTTATCACTACGGGGTGTGTTTTTATGTGCACTTCAGTCGACAGAGACAGTCTGGAGAGATGTGCAAGGAAAAGAGACATGTTTTCAGATCCATTCGTGCTTGTACTGATCGGTAACTCACTTTGCATTTTTGAAACCATTTAGATCCAATGTTAACAGCAGGTGAATTTTCACTGACTCCCTCAAACATTGCCTCAGACAGTCTTTATGTGCATGGACTTATTTTGGACTGTCCCATTCCCATGCCTGCTCGGCTCAGTGCTATTTATAACCAGCTTCGAATGGGATATGAGCTTTGCCTGAATGACTCTTGGAGTGCTGTTAGTCTCACATGCTTCTGGAAAGGAGCGAAAACACCCTGCAAGTAATGGGTGCAGGAGTCCTCCTCAGGAGTCCCAGAACTGCTGACCTGTCACTCATGCCACCGTGCTTTTAGCCATATAATGTAATACTCTGTGTCAGGTGACAAAATGTTTTGGCTGGTTGCAGCAGTTGGCTGGTTTTCTGTTTTCTCCTGTGAGGAGTTCTCTGTAATCCAAATCAATATTACATAATAGCAGAGCTCAATATATGAAATGTTTGTCATGGCCTCTCCGTCGTGTCGAGCACGCAAACAGTGTTGTCAGCAGCCTAACACTGCCATCTTGTGGTCCTTAAACATAGCAACAACAATAAACCCTCCACATCCTCCAGTGGACTTCCAGACAGTAAATGTCTGTACTTAGTCTAATTGCTACCCAGGATGAACATACATGTCTAAACCACAGCTTGTTGTGACTGCCAAAACCAAAATGATTCTAAAAAAGGAAAAGGTAAAGGGTTACTTCACCCAAAACACTGTAAAGGATATGTATCCACTTTAATGATTCTTTCATCCGACCTTTATCTAAGTCTCAAAGAATCGTCGAGGGCCTGCCATCATTTCCAACTATGTCGGGAATACAGTTAAAACAGAATAAATAAATAAAGATAATGAACAAACAAACAAAAGAACACAACTAAAAACATTCAAGTGTAGTTTGTAATCGTGTAGGTAGGTACAGTCATGTTAAGTCTTATTGTCTTGTAAAATGTTCCAACAGTTATCCCAAAATCAGTGTTTGCATGCCAGACTATGAGCCTCAGCCAGTCCCTTGAATGGATCAAACATGAGTATGAGACCAGTTTAATAAGGAAGTGATGTATGATGGCATGTTGCCATTAAGTTACTTAAGTTAGTTATTAGTATTTGGATAGTTTATGATTTGTTTGTTTGTGTTTTGAAGAACTCAATAACATGTCTTGACTGTATCACAAACTAGGCAGCACTGGGGCCACTTCAAAATCTATTAGCAAGACCTTCATCATTTTAGTTTATGTTGTCTTTAATCAAACGAGCACAAACTGACACAGACTTGTTGGCAAATAATGAAGCTGTCATTCACAGTGCAGCCTGTGCTTTGTTGGAGGCAGCCAGTTACATACACAAATACAAAATGGGGGCCTGACAGTGAATTGCTGGGGCCAGCCAAGATATTTAGTAACCTGACGTACAGGACTGCAACATATGACCCAGTAGCACAGTGGCATGTCAGCAGTTCTGCAACTCCTGAATGGAGAAATATTGCACCACATTACTTGGAAGGTGTTTTTGCCCTGGGGGCTCCTCACAGGCTAATCCAGCCATTTTTTTTTCCAATAATGTCCCTGTCAAAAGTCCATTCACTTCCACTGTTGGCAGAAAATTGTTGAGCATGTGCACCTGTAAAGCCATCCAACATATTCACCACTAGGTGTCCTCATCATCCGCTGTTCGACTACACTGAGTTCAGTTGATGATATGAGGTCCAGTGAATGGAAACACTTCAGTGGCCAGCTTTTGATTTTTGGTCTGTCCAGTTCTCACTACAGCTAAAATCAGCTGCAGATATCATTCATGCCTGTATCTCCCATCCTCCTGCGCTGCTCCTGGTTCTCACTCAGATGTGATGAGTAACAGAGAGGGGCTAAAGACAAAGGAACTCGCACCATAAACTGAGGAGCAGTGGTTAATCTAAATGACAAAAGAGCCTGAATCAGTTCAGTGCGTCAGTACACAGGAGGCCCACTGTTGCTATGGAGGTGAGGAGAGGGGATGCGGGACTATTTTGTGCTTTGATCTGGGATGCAATAGTACCATTGTATTCTTTACATTCAGTTCCCTGGTTATTAGTTACATAGCTAGGCTATCTAAGTAAGGACATGATGTTTGGTTTTTCTTAAAACTCTTTAAAGAGGTGAACGTTCAACTTTATGGTCATTTTGGAGCTGTAGCTCTTGGTGCTGTTGAATTCTAACGCTATGCATTGAGATATGTAAAATGTTTGGTGTTGGATATGATGCTGCTGGGCTGCAAAACGTACAAGTGAATTTGTGAGTTGGTGACAAACTTGTGTCATCCTAAGCTAGAGTTACCTACCCCTACAATATAAAAACACACCATGGAGAAAAGAACAATCACTTTAGGCCCTCTGCCTAATATTTGAAATTGGACTGCGGCCTCCTGTAGCGCCCATGCTCCAGGTATTTCTCCTAATCTGCTAGCGATTAGCATCCTGGTCTGTGCTGACTGGATCGTTTTGCTGTCCCCTCCCTGTCTAGCTGTTGGCTCCACTCATCAGCAGTGCTATTTTTAAGTTTAACCCTCCTTGTCTCAGGGGATCCATACCCCCAGCTCATCCCCTGCTTACGCCTGATCAAACATTCATTTCAGCCCCGCTTGCATCACACACTTAATGCAAAAACATTTTAATCAAGCCTCATTGTCACGACATCATTTAATGCATTTGCATTAGCGTTGCACTTTGTGACCATGGGCATTAACTGATGCTTTGTCAAAGAATCTCCTCAATATTAAATTGCATTCAAACAAATTCATTACCATGGTGTTACTGGAACGTGGTCCTGCACATTTTGCCATTGTAATAAACAGCCAACTGATAACTGTGCTGTCTTTCACAGCCTGAAGAATGCACGGAGAAGTAGTCTGATCTGCTATGCTCTCTATAGACGTGCCAGAGACAGACAGGAAGGGGGCTCAGGGTGATATAAAGGCAGAGATCCTGGTGCAAACATGAGTGCGAAATAACACACATTTAGTATTCTTAACAAACCACTGTAGACAAATGGCCATTACGCTTATATTGCACTTTGAGTGTTTTCTCTTTCTTGGGTCTTAGTGCTGTTGCTCCCGGCTTGGCTAGTATTGATTTTACTGATGAGAGGGCAAGCATAGCATAGCATAGGTTATATTAAGATGATATTATTGACTGCAAGTCCTCATGTGTCTGACTGCATACACTAGATACTGATATGTCTTTGATTCAGAGGCCTGAACGATATTTCAGTCCATTAAATCCTCAGGTAGATAAACCACAGCTAGAGATAGAATGGTCTGAGGGCTTTTCTTGAGATGGAAACTCCTGACCACAGTCCTGAGGGTGACTCACATGGCCCAGACTGACCCTCCTCAGGTCCACACTGGGGGCTGATGAAAAGGTTCCCCATGACTGTGCAATGGTAATGCCAAAAGTTTGGAAGTCTTTTATTAAAGTCATTACAATGCTAATATTTAATGTGAAAACACTCCATTAACTGCACAGAAATTTGTACCTCGGTAAAAGTGATTAAGCATCTGTCGAAAGTGCTTACAGCTTAAGTAATGAAGCGTAGCATTTGTTCAAGCAGAGCACTGAAGCTGCGCCTGCATTTGCTGATTGGCATCAGCTGTTTCATTCATGCTTCATAGTCACTGGCTCGCTTTCAGCCATGTGGCAATCAACTAACTAATAACATCATATTCATGCAGGTGTGCAGTGCCACCAACATAATGCGACACTTTTCACTATTGTTGATGCACTCATAACAACACTGTCTGCTGAGGAGAATAGGTCTAACCCTCGTTGCTGCTCAGGCTTTTACAGAGCTCCCTCATAACACGGAGCCTTTTCTACCAATCTAAGTGCACTGGTGAAATGATTTGTTGTGACCTCTAAGGTAATTAACTCTAAGCCTTGTGGCTATACTTACAGGCCCCAACATTTACTGAGTCCAAGTTTCTGACACTTACCTGAAGCCCAGTGAGTTTGGGTGGTTGGAGCCACAACTCCCGACAAGCAACAGTAAATTTCATATTGTACTTTCATCATGTGGGTGATCCAAATGCTGCTCAATCTAACTATTGTTGGCAAGTTTAAAGTCTAGCAAAGCATCATATGTTCCAAACTCAGTGCAGTTTTGGCATGTACAGTCTTCTCATTCCCAACCATAAGATGGATTTGATGTGAAATAATAGTATCATATTTCCCTCTAAAATGTAATAGAATAATACAGAAACAGCTCAAATTTTACTGAAGAGTAGTTTGGTCTGGAGAATGTGTGTATGATCAGAGTAGGAGGAAAGAGCTTCAGCATAATGACAGTGGCACTTAAAAATGTGTTCCTTTTAAAAATATTTGAGCTAGTTTGTATCGCTTTCTCCTTTGTGGTGTCATTGGAAGACAAAAATATCATTTGGGAGCATATCATAGTAGCAATGTGTATGTGTTGTGAGTGTGGGCAGATGTCCCCTTATCTCTTTTCTAAATACCAAGAGCATCTGGATTACTTCAGTGGATGAAAGAATTTACATGTACAGAGTAGGACTGTGATGTCTTTGTGATCATTTGATTCATGCTGCAGTGGTAAAAGCAACAGGAAAGAGCTCTCAAGGAGTACTGAAGAGCAGGAGATGTGCCAAGCAGACAGACAGACAGGGGCATTTGAAGACAGGACAATAATATATATATATATATATATATATATATATATATATGGGGGGAGGAAGGGGTGAGAAGCGCCTGGTCAGGTAGAAAAGACAGGGGGGGAGGAGGAAGGCGAAAAGGAGGGGGCAGCAGCTAACGCAGCATAATTAGCTTGGGCTGCTTGGTTACCTTCCAAACAAAGCTGCTGATTTGTGGAGCAGAAGAAGAGGAGGGGGGAATCAAGAGAGAGAGAGTCAGAGAGAGAGAGGAGAGAGAGAGAGAGAGAAGAGGAGGGGTGAGATTGAAAGAGATGAGGGGAGTGATTGCACCATGCCATACACACTTGAATCTCAGTCTCCCTTGGAGACAGTGGCAGCGCTGGATCACGGCATGACAGTGCAACAGTAGAGTCTCCACTTCACTGCACTTCCACTGAGCTATCTCCACTGAGCTGTGTCACTATCCATACAGACAGAGAGACAGAGAGAGGGCACCAGTAACAGAGCACTGGGCTGGAGAGGAACGGAGAGTTGGGACTGGAGTGCTGGGAAGAAGACAGAAGAGTTGACAGGGATCTGGGAAGAGGGGGGCCAATCAAGAGTGTGAAGAAGAAGCGGAGGAGTCGGGAATCTGAGGATGCACGGAGCGAGCAGGAGGAGCTGCTGAGCGTGCAGCAGCAGCCCGTGCACACTTACACACTCTTTCACACACACACACACACACACACGCACACACACACACACACTTCCCAGGGAAGGACAGTGTGTTGTGCACTCAGTGGAGGATGAAGAAGCACTCAGCCCGAGTGGCTCCTCTCAGCTCGTACAGCACTCAGGTCCTGACCTGCCCCATCTCTGAAGGTAAACTGAAAGAAGCAGAGAGGCCCAACACAATACCAAACTGTCTGTTTGATGTGTATGTGTTAGCATTAGCTCAGATACGCTGCTTAAAACTATCGAGCACTTTTGGATTAATTGGTTTTTAAAAGGTGATGACATCTTATTTCTCATAAGGCATCATACGCGCTGACATGTCATATATGTTGTTCACATGAAATACAGATAGAGTGCCGTGAATGTGTTCTGCTTTACTCAGTTGTGTGCTGGATTTGAACATGTGACATCAGAAATTAAGATTAAGATTGAATGATTTCACCAGGACTTTGTGACTGTTCTCCTCCAGACGTTCAGATGTCAATTGTGTTTACAGGAAGTATAGCTGTCGCAGTAGCATGTGTGTTGTGTGTTTGGTTGTTTTTGGCCCTGCGTGGCCCAGCACTGATGTACAAAACAAACAGGTCTGTTCACCTGTTCACCTGTCCTTCCTTCATCTAACTAACTAATCAGTATCATCACAACCGTGCCACATATTTTGACCTCATTTAGATAAAGCTGTTTGACCTGTCGTAAGCCTGCCTAACGCTGCAGATGTAACTGTGAGCTTCATATTGGATTGAGCAGGAGTCCATCCATCAATGTCACTGGCATGCAGCGTCAGTGGTGGGGATAAAACACAGAATGGATTGAAATGCGAGGTTTGAGCAGCATACTGCGTCACACAAAGTGGATAAGCTCCGTTAATGGGTGCCAGGAGTGAATGCAGCACTTTGATTTCTGTAATGAAATGGCTTGACGTTAACGCTTTCAAATACATCTTTTTTCAGTCACAGTGAGTGAGTCAGCCTTTCCATATATGAAAATATACATTTTTCAGAGTGTTAAGTGTAGTACTAGTCAGCAGTATGGCGTACAAATAGCTTTAAAAAGTTGTTTTTTGATCATGTCTGTGGATTCTTGTTTGGCAGAAGTGTTGTTTCTTTAATTAAGCAAATATTCTCACTCTTGTCAGTGTCGATATTTGAATGTTTTGGCATTTATTCATAATCATTCACACATGATGACATCAGAACTACAAAACCTTTGGAAAAGAAAATTGGACTCATAATTATGCACCAAATGATTTCTGACAGCTGGTGCTCGATTAATAAGTCTAAATAATTTAAGACTCAGTAATCTGAGCACTTTTCCAAACAAGTACACTTGTTATTCTGATTTGACTGAAATTAACTTCAAATAGCACTTTTTCTCCTTCAGTAGTGTTTCACTGCAATACTGTGTTCACAGTCTATGCGTATGAGGGATTACTGTTCCCTTGGAAACTTTTCAGAAACAATATATTTGTCGGCACTAACACTGTTATGAGAATACAATTCTGGCCATGAGAGCTTCTGTTATGAGGCAGGGCAACAGTAGAGTTATAATAGTACTGCATCTTGGAACCATATCAGCCTGTAGTGGCTCTTACGTCGGGACAGAAGAGCCTGTATCCAGCGCTAAAAGCTTCAGGTTTTGTCACTGCTATGAATCACAAACCATCGAGCTTGGTGGATGAGGAGAGACATAAAGAAAAAAGGACAAAAGAGCTGCTTCTCTCTTGCAGAAATTTCAGATCTCAGTTTTCCAGTTAGCAACCCACCAGGCTCATTAGGTTGATTAAGAATCCTTGCTGTGACAGAATGCAATTAGACCAAATCCCTCGATGATCCTGTGGAAAAGAGACTGTATCAGTGTTGAACATTTTGCTTTCACCACATACCAGATCTGCTTCCAGTGGGGGTATACTGTGAGGTGAAACATTTTATCTGAGGCTTTTACCTCAGAGACTTTCTTTTTTCTTTCTTTTTCTTTTTTGAGGTTATAGTCTGGAGCCTAATGTACTGAAGTGAACTAATCAGTGGAAGACATCATCAGTTTTACACATTTTGGATGGTAAAGGTTTTGTCACTTATAGTTTAAAGGTTTTTATCTCTTGCTTCAAACACTGTACTGTGAGCTGCAGTGATGCAGTGGTGGAGAGTAACAAATTACATTTACTCAAGTAATCTACTTTGAGGTACTTGTACTTCACTTAAAGTTATGCTACTTTACACATATACAGTTTTACAGGACCGTTTTCTGCAGAGGGAATATGCTTCCTTTGATACTTTAATTATATTTAGTTGATTGTACTCATGTACTTTGGCATAATTGGGATCTTAAATGCAAGACTCTTACTTGCAATGGGACATTTTCACATTGTGGTGTTGGCTGCTATGCTGACCACTTTTTACAGGACTGCACTGGCGTGACTCTAATCTGTGATTTATATTCATATTTTTTGGGTGACAGCTACAGTCATCACTTAGCTGTAATACCCTTTCTAGTTGCCAGCAATGATCTCTTACATTTATTAAGCTTGTAAAGTAAGTTTGGCAAGACTGTGTAGTTAGTGCTAGTTAGTTCTTCTCTTAATGAAAGAAGTGGCCCTGCGTGTAAAATGGTATTTGCTTCTCTTTATATCCGGTAAACAGGATGGACACAGGCTGTTATGATGATACAAAGAGGCATCGCATCGCTGTAAATGCTTTACTGGAAATGGAACTGCTGCCAATGTTACTTTGTCAAAGAGTTTTTCTTCTCCACACACTATATTAGTGGTTTATCTTAATGAGAAAAATATTTTTTTTTACCTTTTTTGTTGGTTTGATCCACTTTCAATAGACCTGCCAGTGAATAATACTTGCTGTACACTCATCACTTGATTTCCTGCTGAGGTCTCATTGTAGATAACAAACAAAAGACTACCAGATGCAATAATGATCACCCCTGAGATGCCCTGCTACTGTAGAGGGGAGATATTACAAATTCCAGTGCTTGCAGGGCTTTTCTATCTGTAGCCATGGTGGGAATGGCAGAGCTTCACGTGCTGAGCTAGCAAAGAGAGTACAGGCAGCAGACATCCAGCACATGTCATCTTTTATTCCTGCCCTGGTGTAAATTGATCGTGCTGTTGAAAGTTAAAGAACGGATCTGAGCTCTCACAAAATGCTCACACACACAGCACTTCACATAATATACAGCCCAGTTGAGGTCTAGAAGCCCCTGCAGTCCATTAAGGCGCTGGGCCAGATCAACCATGCATCACTTCTATCTATCTATCTATCTATCTATCTATCTATCTATCTATCTATCTATCTATCTATCTATCCAAGTGTATGTAATTTTGGTGTCTGGTGATGGTATCGAAACATGAAACATTTTCACAGCAGGAATGTACTATCAGTGAAAACAGTGGCTGTCAAGGTTGACATGACTTTCTCGTGGAATGTCATGTGGTTAGGTTTGCTCTTGCTTGCTTTGCATCAGGTTTCTGTGCCCACCTGACTACAATGGGTCTAGGCTACAGTATGTGCTGCATCATGAGGCGACAAAGCTATTTAGGACATGTACAGCCACAGTGCAAACCCAACACATTTTAAACAAGCCTTGCCTTATACATTAGTGCCTTTACAGCAAGAAATGCAAATTGTGGTAGTGATCACTGAGAACAGTTGATCGATAAATGCTTATATGTGGGACCCCAGTGAGGGAGACACAAGCTACATCCTATACAGTAATACAAAGCATGCAGAATATGTAAGGTTTGTCTGTTGTAAATGGTTTAGGAACAGGGACGTGTGTTGTTGTACTGTACAGCAGTGCCAATAGATTTTAGATTAGCATGTTAGCATGCTTGCACTAGCTAATTAAAACAACACACAAGGTACAGCTGAGGATGAATGTAGGTATTTGGTCAGAAACCAAAGTATTAGACAAACTGAAATTTTGACCTGATGAGTTTAACTTTTAACTAAAAGCCAAAAATGTCAATCTCTTGGTCCAGTAGGATCATGAATGTTTGAACAAAATTTCAATTTAACAGTTGTTGAGAGATTTCAGTCTGGACCAAAGTGGGAAACGGAACAAGCATGTAGAGATCCCACAATACACTTTTTCTTATTGTGTTTTCTTCTGTTGTCTCCCATCAGGAGAGGACGGTTCAGAGTCTCATGCAGAGACACCAGGCAGCGAGACCAGTGGAGAGAGCCGGTCCTATCAAACATGTACCAACACCGCTCTGAAGGTGCTGGGTGGCCTGCTGATGGTGCTGTGTGTCTCCTCCTCCTGGGTGGGTACCACTCAGGTGGTTAAGGTGACCTTTCAGTCATTTTCCTGTCCCTTCTTCATCTCCTGGTTCAGCAGCAACTGGAACATTCTCTTCTTCCCCATCTACTACTCTGGACATGTGGTTATCACAAGGGAGAAGCAGACCCCCATACAGAAATTCAGGTAATCCGCCAACACATTTTGTATTTCTGAAAATCCGTTCCAGTAAACTTTTTCAATATGTGTGCTCACCAGTGTTCACGTGATTAGACAGTTTTTTGCTGTATTATTACTGTGGTGGAATAAAAATTAGATAGGCAAGTCAATAAATAAAACGAGAAATAGTCACCTACTAAAATAAAGCCCAAAGCAAAAGAATTCAAGTATTTTGGGATCTTGTTTGTCAGTCACAGTAATGTGTAGTGTCAGATGGACAGGCAAATTCATCAGCAGTAATATGGGCATTGTACCAGGGCATTGTCGTGAAGAGAGAGTTCAGCGGGTTAGGTAAAGCTTTCGATTTACCAGTCTATCTATGTTACAACCCTCACCTATGGTCAGGAGCTTTGAGTAGTGACTGAAAGAATGAGATTGCAGATACAGGCAGCTAAAATTAGTTTTTCCCCTAGGGTGCCTGAGCTCACCCTTAGAGATAGGGTGAGGAGTTCAGACATCAGAAGGGAGCTTGGAGTAGAGCCACTGCCCATTGGCATCAAAGGGAGCCAGTTGAGGTGATTCGGACATCTGATCAAGATGGCTCTTGATCACCTCCTCTTGGACGTTTTCCAGCCACGTCCAACTGGTAGGAGACCCCGGGGCAGATTAAGTACACGATGGAGTGATTATATGTCTTATCTGGCCTGAGAATTCCTCAGGATCTCCTAAAAGGACCTGGACATCAGAACTACCTTGCTTAGCCTCACCACAACCCATCCCTGGATAAGCAGAAGAAAATGATCGATAGATAGATGAATAAAATAAAGTAATAAGCTCACTCTAAACTGTGTAGTGAAAGTATAACAAGACTATCTTAAGTACCAAGTATCAGCTTAGCAGCTCCAGTTGCTCCACTAACCATTGCTGCTGTTTATACTCAATTGAAAAAAAAAATGTAAACAATCCAATTCTTCATGAGGAACCTGACATCTAAGCAACCGACATTGGCATCATCAAAGCATGATCCCCTTGTTAGCAAGGCTAAAAGCCTAAGAAACAAAGACCAAGAGGAAAAACAGGTTGACATGACTTGCTTTACCATTCTGTGGTTTGTTCAGGGAGTGCAGTAAGCTCTTTGGGGAAGATGGGATGACTCTCAAGCTTTTTGTAAAGAGGACAGCACCCTTCTCAATCCTGTGCACATTGACCAACTACCTGTACCTCCTGGCCTTGAAGAAGCTGACTGCCACTGATGTGTCTGCCCTCTACTGCTGCCACAAGGCCTTCGTCTTTCTCTTGTCCTGGATTGTCCTGAAGGACAGGTTCATGGGCGTTCGGGTCTGTATGAAAACACCAGCACTAGCAGCAATGTATTCGATGACTGTTTTTCTTTCTTCTGGCGAGTTCTAATGCCAGTGATGTCTCTGAATCTCTACGTGCAGATTGTTGCAGCCATAATGGCCATCACAGGTATAGTCATGATGGCTTATGCTGACGGTTTCCATGGTGATTCCTTTGTGGGTGTGGCATTGGCTGTGGGCTCAGCTTCAACATCGGCTCTCTACAAGGTTAGACCACCAAGCACATTACGGGTCAAACCATTTGCGTGATTGTCTTTGCACTGACTTTAAATACTTACCTAGCCAGTGGTGTAAATTGCCAGTTGTATCCTCACCATCCAGGTGCTGTTCAAGATGTTCCTGGGCAGCGCCAACCTCGGAGAAGTGGCTCACTTCCTTTCCACCATGGGCTTCTTCAATCTCATCTTTATCTCCTGTGTGCCCCTCATCCTCTACCTCACCAAGGTAGAGCACTGGGGATCACTGTCCTCACTGCCCTGGGGATACATGTGTGGACTGGCAGGACTCTGGCTGGGTGAGAGTGCATACGCATCCAAGAATGAGGGTCATGGTTTTACCCATGTGTTCACATGTGCCACTACCCAATCTGTACATCCTGCCCCCTAAGATGATACATTTAAATTGCTTGGTTTGTCTGACCAGAGGTAGAAGAAAAGTTAAGGGATCACTGAAGTTATCACAGTTCATCCTGAGGGGAACATGAATGTGTGGACAAAAGTTCATGGGAATCCATCCAATACCCTAATCTGAACTCCTGGCATATTTACTGAGAAAAAATACTTCACAAATGAGCAAAATTGGTCAAATTCCACCAAATCTGTTGATTGATTAATCCATTTACTGAATAATTTCTGTGTTTTCAAGATCTTTCATGTCTTTTACAGTGTTCAACATCTTGGTCCATGTTGGTGTGGTGCTGACGTACCCCATTCTCATCTCCATAGGGACACTGCTCAGTGTGCCAGGCAATGCAGGTAAGGTTTCTTTGTGTGGTTCAAGTATTACCTCCAATATACTGGTTGTTATTTCTTGATTACTGGAAATGAACATGATTATGAAAATGAGAGTAAAGGGCCACACATACTGTGATTTTGTCTTGAGAGGTCAGCACTTCAGGCCACTGTCGCAAAAAGATTACACAGCAAGTCTGCCTCTTTCATCCTGGAAACCCAATCATCAATGTGCCCAAACAGACCCTGCAACTATTCTCTCACTGAGGGAGGATCAGGTTGCCAAGGCAACACTAAATGCCTGCAGACGAGTTCTTTTCCTTAACCATGATGGACTATGAAGGTCAATGGGTTATGGCAACTTGTCCCTGAACTCCAGAAAGCAAAGACACGGGGGATAAAGTGGATCGCTTGTGCTGATTATAAGCCGCATTTGCTACACTTATCCCCTACAGCCGCAGTGTCCTGTGGTTTATCTTACTTTATGTAATTAATCTCAGTTTGTTTTTGTTTTTCCCCACCCTCCTTCTCTGTCCTGCACTTCGGCTCCCTATTTTGTTCTTGTCTTTCTTTCACCTGCTGTAGCCGTAGATGTTTTGAAACATGAGGTGATCTTCAGCATGGTGCGCCTAGCAGCCACCTGCATCATCTGCCTGGGCTTCTTGCTCCTGCTGCTGCCAGAGGAGTGGGACTCTGTCACGTTGCGTTTCCTGGCCAACATTGCAGACAAGAAGTCGGAAGAACACGGCGAGGAGCTCACAGAGTCCAGTGTCAACACTCGCAGCCGCAGTCGAGCAAACGGAGCTGTCTCCATTCCCTTGGCATGACACGACTGAGGTCCTCTGTTAACAAGTTTTGAAGCCTTGTCTGCTCATGTTCTCCCATTGCCCACCCAGGAGGTGTGGCGGGATGTTAGGTCCATGTGGACTCTCTATCAGGAAAGCAGAAAGTATTGTCTTGAACTTTAAGATGGAGCTGAGTCTGTGTCTCTGCCACTTCACTGCAGGAGGGGAAACCAAGAACATTTATGGATCTTGCAAACTGAAAGGATGGAAAGTGTTATTTACTTTCTTGAAATACTTGCCACGCTCAGTCCTGTTCCTCGCACGCACCTAAACCAAGAGCTGTCTGTCCTCCCTTGACCTGCTCTGCGGACTGTATTCTGTGAATATAAATATTGGCAGGGCCAGTTTGGCTCAATCTTATATGTATTTATGATATTTATTTAGAGCTGTATCAATAAGAGTATTATTTTAAGTCTTATTGAATAGTATTATATACAAGAATGGCAATTATATTGTGTGTAATGTACAGGTTATTTTGTTTTTTAATAAAGGATTTAAAACCCACATTCGTAGCAGTTTACTGCTAGTTGTTGTAGTTGCTATTTGAACTCAGGACCATGTGCATGTGGTTAAGTTTTTTAACAACATTTTGGAACATCTTTTTTTCTTGGTTGCTGTTGCCCAAATAAGCATCGGCAAAGATGCGTACTTTGCTGATGCCGCTGGCAAAGCTTCACAGGTTCACATTAAACCAGCTGAACCATACTGATGATCCATAAGACAGAAATAGAGATTAGGGTCCCACTTGCATTGAGGACTGTAGCCACAATTTAGACACAGGACACCGTGGTCATGTCCCTGGAGGTTTTAGCAACATTGGGAGGAATTTATATTTTACAAACAAAATACTCATTTATCCTCCTACCCTCAATATAGATAAGGAAAAACATAGCAAAAAACTGCTTGAAAGGTTAGCAGCCCTATAAGAACATGTAAGTAATGTTGTTTTAGCTATCTACTTGTATCATGGCCAAGTATTTTTGCAGAACTAAGCGGTGTGATTCATACAATATTAGTAATCAGTAAAGTGCACTGCATTGATTTAGCGGCAGTGACTGTGCAGAATTTTCCTGGCCATATGATGCAATGCTTTTCTGTAGTGCACTTAGCTGTCACGAACTAACACACATACACACACTGCAAAATGAAGAAGATTGAGAACGATTGTTTCTAGTATAATTTATCCTCTCTCACAGTTATACACAATCTGTGGTAATAATGCATGCCTATATTACTGGCAATGGAAAACACCCATGAGACATATTTTGCCTGTGGAGCATCTGACTGTGATAGGCACTTGTCAAAATGTCTTTCTGGAGTCGCATAACATGGTGGCAAAATTACATTTTAGTCCAAATAGTGTTACTGAGATGATGATGATGGTGTCAGAGGAATAATTTGTCTCTCAAACACACACACTCACACACTCACACTCCCAAGAGTCTAACACCATAGTGCTATTATGGTTGCCAGAGTGCAGTCAGTGAGTTGAGACCTCTAATGAAGCATTTGCTGAGGTGACAGTTTCAGCTAAACAACTGCAGTGGCATTTTAACATATTAAAATAAATGGGCTAGAAGAAGCAGAGGAATTTAAAATGCTCAAATCTTTATTCCATGATACAGTAGTTATGCTGCTGCCACCCAGAGGGATGCTTATAAGAGATGTTAATCAGGAAAAAGGCCTTATGGAGAGGAAGCAAAATGCATTTAGCCATGATAACAAATTTTTGTACACATACTTAGATATCGGGTAGACAGAGTATACGCAAAATCTGAAAATAGAGAAGGAAAGACAGGAGTTACAAAGAATTACAAAACACTGGTACAAGGTCTGGTCATATTACAGGTTGAATGCCAGTCAGCATCATTTACTAAAAACGGCCAGCAATGAGCACTTTTAAAAGTAACATGAGACAATAGTAGTGCTCCAAAAAGGCCAAACCGCAGTGTCCAATCTGCAGATGCACCAATGAAAAAAGCTAAATAATTAAAATAATAACAAGACTAAGAGCCTACTACCTTGCAAGCTGTTTTGGCAGAGCAGTACTTTAAGTTAAGTTAATGTCATGGCAATAATTGTTCAGATATTGCAATTAAAAACAAAAATTTCAGCCTCATTGTTTGACCAGTGATTGCCAAAGTCATTTGATTAATTTACTCTAAATTTCATAGTAATCCATCCAAAAGTTGTTGCTAGCATGACTAATAACCAAAATAATGTAAGCTAATATGAAAAGGGGAACAGTGTTGAAAATAATAACCACATACTCCCAAACACATAGACCTACCAACAGCACCAACAAAACCAGATGATTAAGATTAAACTACTACCTGATATGACCTATCTTTGTAACAGAGTCGGTCTTCTCCGTGTGGGTTTCTGAGCCCTCATGAAGTCACATTTTTCAGTCAGTTAACAATTTCCCAAAGAAACTTGCCTCTCCTCACCCCTCTGGGCTTTCCAATATGGAAGGGGTGCAGGGAAATAACAGGTTCTTTCAAGCATTAACTTACGAGTTACAAAGTAACCTGTAGGGAGAGTTGCCATAGAAACCTAGCTCATTATAATGGGAAAGACATGTAAGAAGGCAGTGATGAAGTACACACCTACTCTGTTAACAACTACCAAAAGTATTTGTTGCATTACTGTGGGATCAGACAGAGGTGCTTCGGGACAAACATTAGGTTCACCAGCAGGGGAGATGTGAAGACTCGTAGACCTGGTTTGTCTGGGAACAGCTGAAGCAAATGGGACGAGTTGAAGAGTTAATTTTAAAGGTGAAGCTACTCTGTAACTAACATAGTTTTATAGGAGGGGATAAAAATGCACAGGGAATCAACACCTACATCAGGGAGGTTAATAAAACCAGCGGACCTACAGTGACAGAACGTCCAAATGATTGATGAGAAGACAGTAAAAAGGTGAGATTAGTATTTTAATTAAGATAAACTAACTTTAACTTTTTATATCTCGCTTCTATTAGAATAGAATTTAGTGTCTCAGCTTGTCAGTCTGAAGACGGGGAGTGGGACAATGGGCTCTACAGGCTCCAGACCCAGGCTGTGTAAGGTAGCTCCATGTAATAGACTGCAAGAAGAGGGGGCACAGCCCAAACCACAATGGACCCTCCCTGCTCTACCAGTCACTGTGGAGCAACAGACGGGACCTCTGGCACAGAGGAAGACAACCTTACCTCCACTGAAACAGGAAATAACTCTTTCCACTCTCTCAGGTTAGTAAGTCTCCTGTCTCTAACTTTTCATTCCCACAAAGACTTTCGTTATCTTTTTACGGACCACTCTGTGTTGTAATACTGATTTTGATAAGTGGTGACACTGTGTGCATGTGTGTGCTGTAAGAACCAGGCTTTGCAGGAATCCTCCCACCAAAGCAAAGCAACAATTCAAGCATCATTCACTCCCATCCACCCCGAAGACCCCAGGTTAGCGTGGCAAAATCAGCTGCCTGATTTAGTTTTATCAATTCTAACAGGCTATTCTTGGTGCCTGATTTCATATGAGAAGTTTCTCAACCGTTCAATCCTGTGCGGGGGACTCTGACACACATAATTTTACATTATTGTGTCTGACTGGTTGTGCTTTTTACACAGACATCCCATCATTATCTCTTCTCAGGCACTGCAACCACTGGCCCTTCAAATTGGCCACACAAGCTCTGCCAATCCAATGGCCATGGTAATAGAACCAAAAAAAAAAAAAAAAAAACCTATCCTAGCGTCACTACTCTTGTGCTGTTTCAAAACCCAATAAGGATTTTTAATGTTTGTTGTAGGACAGGGACTGCAGAGATGGGGGTGTCCACCTGTTTTCTACAACCGGCCAGACAGGACGCTCTGGCACCGGCAGAATGATTCAGGTAAATCATCTTGACAAAGTACGGAAGAGCTGAAGTACATCTATAACATAAATAATTCAGATAATACATTTTTATATTGAGGGAAAGTTTGAGTGTGCGGCAGTGCTTATGAGAGATGGATGGGGAAGAGATGGGGTGGAAAGAAAGAGAGGAGAGAGAGACAGTTGAGAGCTGTGAGTGTGGGCCCTTCCTGTCCCAGTGGATCTGATTAAAGTATTGTTGGAGTGGAAAGTAGGGTGGTCTGCAGCCATGACTGGCCCTCAATGGGATCTATTTTCAGGGTACAGGGAACAGAAAAGCCCCCACTATTAGATACACACTCACAGACACAAAGAAAAGTATAGTCTTGACAGTCATGATTCTTTCTATAGAATGATTTGTTTTAAATCCACATCTGTCCATAGCAGATATATTTACTACAAGGCCCATTAAGTATGTTTGTAATATATCTGCAATATATGTGAATAAGTCAGAGCCTTAAGAAATACCAATACAGTAACTAAATTAATATTCTTTTTGTCTTTTTTATATATTCAAAATCCTACTTAAGTAAAAATACAAAAGTATTAACAGATACATTTACTCAAAGTATCAAAAATGATCAAAAATTCCACTGCTTTCTTGTGGCTCTGTGGTCTTTCCAGGGAGGGTTCCTGGAGGCCCAGACAGTTCTCACTCAACAGGCTTATCGGCATCGGCGAGCTCACCTCCGACAGGCCAGAGAGCAGAGAAGACATAAGGTTGTCTACACAGTAAATGGTACAACTACAAATTACTATGTCATTGAGCAAACCTGATCTATATGAATATGGTCTGCTGTTTGATTGCAACATCATTGGATCATTTCTTTTGGCCCTTTAGTTGAAGGTGCAAATACAGAAGGGATCCAGAGGCTGAAACTTGTGAGAAGGCCTACAGAGAGGGACATCTTCTGGGATGAAAGCACAGGAGAAAGTCTGGACCCCAGCAGCCTTCTGGATCCAAAATGTCTGCCTCCTCACCTCTGTGAAGAGAGACAGCATAACCAGCCAAACAAACAGCTGCTGCACAGAGAAGATGGGATCCAGAGACAACATGCTCAAGATCGAACTCATCAAACTGGTCACAGGGGACTGTCGTTAGACAGAAACTTATCACAGACGACTGCAAGAGTGAGTGTAGAAGACAGGGGTAAAACACAAAGGGATAGTTGGATGGTACCTGAATCTGCCAGAAGCTGTCAGACAGGGAGGATAAGAGGCACAAGAGAGATCTGGGACTATAAGATGGATTAAGAACACTTAGTCAACCAACTTGCAATGTAAACAAAACTCTTGACGTTCCTATGATGTTCCCTGCATGGCTGAGTTTATGGCGCCCTCTACAGGTGAAAGTGAGGCACAAGCTGAGAACACTTACTTATCAGACAGTGAGTCTAAATGAATAAGTTGATAGCAAATAAATAAAATAAAAAAATACATTTTAGAGTTAGTTCAAAGATGGGATACAAATCAGCCATCTTTGAAGCATTTGGTCATTTGCTATGAAGGTTAGTACAAAAGAATCCTCCAGTACACCAAGATATCCCCTTCTTTGAAAAGATCTGGGGCTCTTGAAGAACGATTAGACTGAAAACAGGAAACCGCTAATTGCATCATCCTTATTGAAGTGGTTTCCCCGAGGCTGGCTCTTAGCAGGTTTAGAGAGGCTGAGAGGAACTGGACTCCTACCAAACACCTGAGGCCACAGTGCCCGATTAAAAAAAAAGAAAGAAAGAAAGAAAGAAAGAAAGAAAGAAAAGCCTGGTGCTCAGGCACGGTGCGTTAGATGAACATTGTTGGGATCACAGCTCACAGCAGGGGGCTGGACAAGAATTAAATCAGCAAAGATGATCTGGCAGTGGTTGAGTACAACTATTTCAATAGATGACATGGGCATTAAACTGTGCTGAAGAAATGAAAACAGTCTACGGTGAACTTTTATTGTACTCTACCACTGGGTGTCATTATTGGGCTGAGGGACACACTGAAGCAAACTCCCACAGTTACGTGGATAACAGTTGCTGTGTTTTCTAACAGTTAAGTAAAGATCATGCCAAACCTCATGATATTTTAACATGATTTATGACAATCAACACTGCTGCTTCACTTTCACAAACTGATTTTGGCCTTTGTGCACTTCGTTTTGGTAATCTTTATAGAAAAGTGCTAATCCATTTCCTGTATGTGTGTGTACAAGAGCTAACAATGAAGAAATAAATAAATGATTAATGATTCCAAAAACACTGTAGAATTAAAGGTACGAGCTGAGGGCACTGGAGCAGAGTAAAACATTAAAACGAATCTATCTACTTAGCAAGCCATTCAATCAACAAAGCAAAGTCTGCCAGTGAGAGGCCACTGACTGCAGACTTGAGGAGCCAGACTGACCACATATTGGGACACTGAGGAGATTTAGAGTGGCCCAACTCTTCAAAAAAAAAAAAAAAAAAAAAAACTTCTCCTTTTCCAGTTCACTAGCCACACACACTGGGCCTTAAAGCCAATCATGGTGGAGGGGGAGAGCTGAGAGGTCTCGGTGTCTGCCACTCCGCACTGCTACATAAAAAGAAGGTGAAGGATGCCGTGTGAGCAATTGGTTCCAATTGACAGAGGATTGGTCATGGTCAGCCTTCTGAGTGGAAATCCACGTGAGAATGTAGCATTTGGACCAGCAAGGGGCACAAGAGGCCAACAGCAGACAATAAGGGCACTCAGAGGAGTCTGGCTGCGGTGGAATAGTGGGGCACAATCTCCTGATTTAACCCTTCATCGGCTAGTTATTCGGCCAACTTCATACACTGAGCTGGAGCTTTCATCCTAGTAATGTAACAGTTTGAAACTCATCAAAGTTCAGTGATAGTAAACAGTGAGGAATAAGGAACTAAATGCCCCTCTTTGAAAACTTTATTTATCATCAAGTATTAACTATAAAGGGAGGTCTACCCTCACACTTGCGTTACAATAAATCAATAAAGATCCAAATTATTTTTAAGTTCTTCATTAATTTAGTTAAAGCACCCAGTCAAAGTCGAGAGGTGACCCAAGCACTTCCATCCTTGTGACTTTTTCACCAATTAGGCAGGTCCTGCTGGCTGAATGGGACCGGCTGCTTTAAAGTCTCAGAGGGCCAGAGGGTCAGTGCTCAATCACAGTCTGGTTGGAGAGGTTGTGTGTTTGAACTAGCCACTAGTTGACAGGGCGGGGACAGGGTCAAAAGGGGGTGGGGGGAGTGAATGGTGCAGGGAGCAAGGACTCCTGCCAGCACTAAAAGAGGAGCCTTTTGTAGCCAAGACACTGGCCAGAGCAGCCTGGCCTTTCACAGCCCAGCCGCCCCTCTCTTCCAGACCCGCAACAGCTGATGACAAGGCCCCAGCTGCTAATTATCCGGCTGATGGAGAGTCACTGAAGTGGGACTGTCAGAGCAAGGGGTGGCCCTTGTGTCTGAAATGGGATAGATTTAAGGGGGGGTAAAAGTTGGGCGATAAAAGAAGTTGGACCACAAGAGCAGGTATTTTTTTAAAGTAACAAAATCAACACAATCTGCCAGTCAAAGTTTCTGAGCTGTGCTGAGCAAAAAGCAAAATTAAATGTTACATAATGTGTCAAATCTACAAAGTACTTTCACTGCTCTTTACATTTTCATTTGTGAGCTCTCCAGGAACAACAGGATAGTAAAAAATACATTTTACGGGGTCACATATGGTGTCTAGATCTGTATATGCTTGGCAGCATCTTCAGTCCTGCTACAGTATAGTTAACTGCGCTCCTTTCCTCTAATGTGTCCATGCTATAGCATCATCTGCGCGGAAGATACTGGAGCAGTTCCTTTTGAATTCCATATGAAGTACTCTTTGGATAAGAGTTCTCGGGCTGAAAATAAGACAGACAGACCAATTTTTAGTTTCAGAAAACGGCATACAGTAAACATTTTAATACAGAAACTACTGTGAGCTTACATGTCACAATCCGCGGTTTGGCAGAGGAATAAACCTGCACTGAATGCTGGTCCACGCAGCACCCAGACAGCGTCATATCAGGCACTTTGAAATATAACTGTGAAGATAATGGTGGAAGCATTAATCACTTCACAAGCTAGATCCCTTATACATTTGACCTCATCCAATGAGAAATTAGCTGTAGCATGTTGTAGCTGTAAATGAATGAATCTTCCGATCTCGTCCTAAAGTTAATCCCCACACATTAATTTACTTTGATGTAGGCTGTAAGTCCTGTGCAGAGGGGGTCAGTAGGTCCTGGTGTCGGCCCGGAAAAGCTGATCTTGCCTTCCATTGTGACCTCACGGGATTTAGGGAACCTTTGTCCTAAATATCAGTGAGGGGAAAATTACTCATTAGTTCCTTTATCAAATATACAGCTGCAGTGAAAGTGATATTTTTCTACTCTAATGCTCAGGACCTACCAAGGCCCCAGACCAGTAGGTTCTTCTCCTTTGAGATGTCCAGTTGTCCAGAGCTCACCTTAACATCCACAACACCCAAGTGATCCCTGCACAGGATGCAGAACACGCATGAAGATGTTAGAGAGACCATTATTTCTGATTGGACATCAGGATGACAATTTACCCTTAAAGATGGCATGGACTGTGAGGAATCAAACCTCTAAGGGAAACAAACACAGGCAGGTCTTCAGACTTAAAAGATTACCTGTTAAAGAATGGCAGGTGTGCTTCACAGTACTCAAAGCTGTTCTTCACACTCTCGTGAAGTTTGAGGGTTACTGACACATGCAGATGGCTCTCTTCTTCACTCAGCTGATACGAACCGAGGATAGGGGGGACGGGGACCTAATGAAGGAATCATTTGAGACATTAATACTTATATGAGGGATTGGGAGTATGTTAATGTGTATGTTTTATACCTGAGATGTATAGCTGCATAGTCTGAAAGGCTCCAGGGGAGGTGAGAAGGGGAACTTATATGGCCCAGAGAAAGCTGAGCCATCATAGCTGTCCACACTGTTGGAAGTCAGGATACTAGAGTCCAGTGAGGTGACACAAGGATGGACCAGGATATCCTGAAGTGGAGAACCATTTGGTGGCAGTGTAAGAGTCACCGTCACATTTGGGAGCACCCCTTCCACTTCACACTGTTGACAGAAAAGTAGAATGAGGGGAAACAATGGAAACAGGTGAAAAGGTTTAGGCACACCTTGCTTTCCTTTACACTGTGCACTTACTTTGCATGTCACAGTGCCGTAAACATCCCACAGGTCCTGCCTGCTCTGGTTACCATACTGCATGGAGCGTACTGTTTCTATCAGTGCCACATTCACCACAGCTCGACCGCGGTGGAACCCTGTCTTCCAGGCTGGCTGCTTCTGATTCCCAGTGGGAGTGGGCACTGTGGGTGTAGCCGGTGCCCCACATAGCGGCACATCCAGGGGTGAGCCAAGTGGACAAACTTGCAAGAGTAGGGAGGGCAGCATGGCCAGGCGAGAGGCCAGCCCCTCGCTATCAGGCTTACCCCCAGAGCTGAGGAGAAAAGTCTGCAGACCTGCCAGAAGTGTGAGGCCCTGGGAGACAGACAGAAGGCTGGCAAGAGGTGGCCGTGGCTCAGCAGGGGCATCCACTAAAGGCAGGCAAGCTAGGATGAGAGGCCCCTGTGAGATGGCCAACACTGGCCAAAGTATTCCCTTTGCAGGACCGTCCACATGCAGCTCCAGGGCTGGTGATCGCTGACAGTGAAGGCAATCATCTCTGAGAGCTACATAGGACTTGTCTGAGTCGGAAAGCCCTAGCTCAGTGAGCAGGAGCTGCAGCACAGTGTTTTCCTCTGGGACTGCTGTATATGCGGAGCCTGCCAGGCTCTTTGCCCGGTGCTCCACTGTAGCAAACCTCCTGTGGAGAGGAGAAACATCAGAAAACACTGCAGACTGCACGCAGTGTGACAGCTGAGATTTTACAATATTAAGTCTACTACAGTTCTGTAAACGGGAAGTAGAATGTGAGAGGCATTACAACTCTGATACATACCTGGAAAAGCGTATTGACACATTTTCTCCTTTCTCGTGAGAAATTATCCACAAAGCCCGCAAACTCATTTGGCCGGCTGCACTGAAGTCCTCAATTTAAATACTGTTCCTTAACTTCAATGTTAATATCGACATCTTATCGTGCAAGCTGTTAAATTCAAACATTCCTTGCTATACGAATCCGACCAACTCCGCGACTCACTTCCTGCTGTTGTTTCACGTGACAACAACTACCAATCAGCCGACATATGCGCGTGCGCACTTGCAAGCAGCTATCCCCACCCTTCTACACCCATACAGGAAGCTGGATTGCTAACCAGCTAGCTGTCAACAAAGGGCGAAACTGTACGAAATCAGCAAATCCATGTGGAAGTCGGCGGTATTGCCGACTCCGAGCTCCTTCCTCTAAATTGCATTTCACTACGTCGCCAGCTGAATCTGGAACATGGCGACAACTGCTCAGCTGTTCGAGGTAAAATGAGTGCTGCACCGGAGAGCTGTGTTAGCTGTCAGGCTAGCTAGGTTGCTAACTATCATTAACGGCAGCTTAACGGCAATGTCCCCATTCACCCTGAGTGCGTAGTAGAAAATAAATAATGGCTCGCACAGACTGGGAGAAGTTTATTTGTATCGTAAACTAAACAGAATAGGGGGAAAATATGGTCTATTTGAGTTGTTCGGGGAAAAGTAAATGCTGTTGACCATTAGTGTGCAGTAACATCAGCACAAAGGCAGGAAAGCGTTACAGCAGGATGTAACGTCATTACATTAGTAAATTTGTTCGTGTGGCATTTCGGGTTAATAGCTGGTGTTTGGCTAATGTTTGCATGTGATACACTCATGACTTCCTCTCCCCCTCAGGAGCCCTTTGATGCAGATGAATACATTGAGAGGTTGGCATGGAGGACACCTGGGGGAGGTTCCAAAGGAGGAGCTGAGGCATTTGACCCCAAAAGGTAGTGCAAATCACATTTATTGCACACATCTTCCTTGACAATCTTCTCGGTAATATGTCACCAGGTTCCTATATAAATTCATGGTATCTCTTATTCATCTAAAACCAGTGTTGCTCTTGCCTTCACTGAGCTTAATTTTCTTGGTTTTCTAGTGTAACTAATGCTGACAGTGTAACACAGCTGATCATCTCTATAATGGTGCGCTCTCTTGGTATGACTTAATACTGTGTTTTTGACCAGTTCCACAGTGTTTTTTTTATTATTTGAGCATCGTCCTTTCAAATTTTCATTAACGTTGATCAAATATTGACATTAAGTTACTCAGCCTCTCAAAAGCTTTTTTTCCTCTTACTCCAATCTGTTGTCTTTACTTCTTGGCCACTTTTTAAGGAGCTAAAAGCATAAATTTGGTGTCAGCTTTTCAAACGTAATACTTTAAAGTAATTAGATGTGTTTTAAGTTGAAAGTATTTAAATTATAAATTGAAATTTAATTTATTGCTGTCAGAATCAGCTTGCGAAACACTGGAGTGAAACTGAGTTAGTCTTCCTGTACTTACTAAAGCTCATCTTGGTCTCTTCTATGCTAATTTAGTGTTTTCGATGGTTGGGTTGAAGAAAAACAGGAAATATCTATGCTTAAGATTTTTTTTTCATGGTATTTTCAGTGCTTGTTGTTATGTTTACACTCAGGGACCAAGTTATTTCTCGTAAGCAAAAATGCCATAACAGTTTAACTATACTGTGGATCCATCCTGCCTTATCTACTTCCTCCACAAAACTGTTGCCACCACCTCCTCGGAAGCTCTTAGCGAGGAGTCAGAGACAACATATCTGTGGAGGCCACCATACTGTGAGTCACCAGCCAGGGAATGAGTGTCTATTGGGAAGGGATGGGAGATGTCTTTAAGCTGTAGCCAGTGCTGAGGGAATTAGTCAAGAGATTATACACTCATCATTTTGGGATGTTTCCTACTCTGTGAAATGTGGTGCTGACTTAGAACATTTGCTCTGCAGTCCTGATGGCACTTAAAATGCAGCTGACGAAGTTGCTAGTTTTCAGAGCTTCTTAATTCTGGGGACCCAGGAATTAAACATCCGGCACCATTCTGTAACTAACTATGGCTGTAAGTGTGAGGTCAGTGGGACAGATTTAACCTTGTGGGACCGAATTGCTCCTCCTGAGTAAGAGCATTTGTTTTGTCTGTGTTTTACCTGTTGTTAGCTGAGGATCTGCTGTATGCTGATCTACATTCTTTCTTTCTTCTGTGACAGGCTGTTGGAAGAATTTGAGAACCACATAGAAGAACTGAAGCAATTGGATGAGAAGATCCAGCGGCGGGTGGAGAAGCTTGAGCACCAGTGTCATCGTGAAGCCAAGGAATTTGCCCACAAAGTGCAAGATTTACAGAGAAGCAACCAGGTGTGTTGTATGGTCAAGTAGCTAATTTATCCATTACATTGCAGAATGACTTTATCTTTTCTTTACATTCTGCCTGTTCTTTGTCAATTCAGGTGGCCTTTCAGCATTTCCAGGAGCTCGATGAGCACATCAGCTATGTGGCAACCAAGGTTTGTCACCTTGGTGACCAGCTGGAGGGGGTGAACACGCCTCGGCAGAGAGCCGTGGAAGCTCAGCGCCTGATGACCTACTTCAACGAGTTCTTGGATGGAGACCTACGCAGTGACGTCTTCAACAACCCAGACAAGGTGAGTATGCTGCATTCCTTCCACTCACTTCAGTGGAGGTGTATGTTTGTCTGTGTGTGTGTGGATGGGTGTGTGTGTGTGTGTGTGCGTGTGTGTGACTATTGACGAGGACCCCTGCCGTGACACTGCTGGAGGTGAGAATGAACAGGATTATGAGGTAAACCATCCATATTAATTTGTCAAGTTTATCCCTTTAGTTGGATCCCTTGGCTAATTTGGATTAATAAACTGTCATTTGCTGTCTGACAATAGCTGGCTGATTGACTAGCATGGATGTCAGCATGCTCATGTCAACCCTAATTGCATTTACAGAAGGTTGTCTGGGAGCGAGAATTTGGTTGGTCCTCGGCTTTGTGTCACATTACAGCAGGAAAGAGCTTGTGGCATTATGGTACATGTAAGGGCGGCGATAACATGCATGCTGGAAGATGAGATGCACAACTTAGTTCCTGCCTACACAGACGCCATGATGATGTTAGACGAGTGACCCCTGAAAGTTTGATTTTGCAGTTTTTGTAAGCGACAGTCGAGAGATTGGGATGCTGTAGATTAATTCCCGTTTGTAGCAACATCATTAGTGGATGCAGAGCAGCGAGTTTGGGGGTCAATCCCAGAGACGAGAGCTGGAGATGGAGCTAGTTTTCCGGAGAGGCATGCAGAAATATCTGGCCAGATTCCTTTTCCTGAGCATACCTCCAGACGAAGGGGAAAGAGGAAAGCTGCAAGTGAATAGCTGAAGGGGGATGGCTTTGCTAATCCTTCTGAAAGGGAGGGCTGGGCCGCCAGCGTGGAGACAAGTGCTGCTAAACCCTGACTGCAGGGAGACGGCTACATTACTTACATGGGATTTAGCTAATCTTAGCTGGGGGACAGATACTTAGAAAACCTTCGCCGAGCAGAAAGGCTGGATCCTCCTCACGGGAGCAGAGTAATGATGTTAGCTGAGGCAGGCATCTGCGGGAACAGAGGAGTTGCGGACGGCGGGCCTTTCGTAGGTCTGGGGCTTTTTCAGCCAGTGTGTATGTCAGGAGGGGCGGGAGGAGGGGGGGTTCTCGACAGGGCCCCCTTTTTTTAGACAGATATCCCTGGCCGGACAGATTATTGAAGGCGATTTAGACTCCTGTGGGATTACAGCCCATTCAGAAAAGGCATGCCAATAAAGAGTTGGATGTGCTGCTAAGTCAGGACTGCTGCTGCTGCCGATGCCCAGGTGAGCGCAGCCTGTCTGTTATCAGCTCCCTGTTCAACATGGGGAGGTGGAGGAGGGCTGCTCTAAAATGATGATCCCCCAAGTGGAGACACCGCCGGTGGCCTGCCAGCTTTCTGTCTGGATGTCCACTCCTCATGGTCTTGTTGTGCTCTCTCTCTCTTTTTTGCCTCACCTGACTCTCTCACGCACTCACTCTTTCTCTCTCTCTCCCTCAGATTAAAGAGGCTGCTGATATCATTCAGAAGCTGCATCTCATTGCCCAGGAGCTGCCATTCGACAGGTGAGTCAGGCATCCCGCAGGGGCAGCTTTAGACAAGAGCACCGTCAAACAAGGGGTAGGTGGTGTAAGAGTGATGTATACTATTCCTCACAGTGTAAGTCCAAAGCAGGACATAATGTGTTTTAAAGCATCTTAATTCAGTATCATATGTTTCTCGAAATTAAGCAAAGCGTTTTCTTTTTAAAATTTCATAGTGGGATATGATTTGTAACTGTCTCCTTAAATATTAATTATCTTTTCCTCTGACAGATTTCCAGATGTCAAGGCAAAAATTGCGAGTAAGTTTTGAAAAGCTCATCATCTACTGTAGTCCCCATTACAAATACATGTGAGGCTAGCTACAAGAGATAATATTATTTTCTGTGTCTTTGTTTGTGTTCCTGCCCAGGTAAGTACCATGACCTGGAGCGGCAGTTAATCCAGGAGTTCACTGCTGCCCAGCGCAGGGGTGAGATTGGACGTATGCGGGAGGTGGCAGCGGTTCTATTACATTTCAAGGTGACCTGGAAGACTCATATTTGATGTCTACATTTGATTTGTACATTTAATCTTACCCTTAGTCTTGCTGCAGACATACATTATGTAACTGAAGTATCTGAAGCTTTCTTTGGTCGTCAAATGTTGCTTTGAATCTGCAGCTCAGTGATGTAATCTTGCTGAAAAGTAACTTTGTGTCTTTTTCTACAAGGGCTATGCACACTGTGTGGATGTCTACATCAAGCAGTGTCAGGAAGTGAGTGGAAAAAGTTCCTCTTATAGATAATATTCCACTTTGTTGTTGTCAGTAATATCCACAGACTCCTGGTTAACCCTTTGTTTGTCTCCATAGGGGGCCTACCAGAGAAACGATGTGTTCGAGGACACTGCGGTCCTCTGCCAGAGGGTCAACAAGCAGGTGGGCGAGGTCTTCAGCAGCCCAGAGACTGTTATGGCCAAACTCATCCAGAACATATTTGAAAACAAATTACAGGTATGTGTATTACTTCTCATTTGTTAGTTTTGTTTAGACATGCTTTGTGTTTCATGTTATATTTGACACCTTTGTGTCTTCAGGCTCATGTTAGGGAAAAACTGGATGAGACTCGGCACTCTGATATAGAACAGTACCTCAAGAACCTCTATGACCTTTACACTAGGTATGTCAGTTGCTCATATATTTTTGATTCACTTCCTGTGTACACAGTAATCTTTATGCTTACATTGACTCTGTATGCTTTCCAGGACCACAGCATTGGCCACCAAGCTGACAGAGTTCAACCTTGGCTCAGATAAGCACACGTTCCTGTCCAAGCTAATAAAGAGTATCTTCTCCTCATACCTCGAAAGCTACATTGACATGGAGAGGGAGTACCTTCGCACTCGAGGTGCCATGATTCTGCAGCGATACTACGACTCCAAGAATCATCAGAAACGGCCAATTGGCACTGGCAGGTCGGATTTTGGATGTCACTTTTTTCTTACATTGACAGGTTTAGATTATTTCAATATGGTATATAAAAGGATATAATGGTGTCACAAAACAGTCAGCATCAGTGTTTTTCTACAGTATCCAAGAACTGAAGGAGCGGATCAGACAGCGCACCAACCTTCCCCTTGGCCCTATCATTGACACCCATGGGGAGACCTTCCTGTCACCAGAGCTAGTTGTCAACCTGCTGCAGGAGACACGTCATGCCTTTGAGAGATGTCACAGGGTGAGGCTCCTGAAAAGAAGTTTTGAGAGAAGCAGTTTTGGAGAGAAACTTCTGCTGGAATAAAAAAGTTCAATGCATTCCCTTTGTTTCTGTTTTGGGTGACGCAGCTTTCAGATCCTTCAGACCTGCCCAAGAACGCCTTCTCAATCTTCCTGCTGCTGGTTGACCACCTCTGTGTGGAACATATCGACTACGCCCTAGAGATTGGCCTCTCAGGTACATTGACAGCTCATTAAAACCAGAGGCCGGGCTCAGCCTATGCCTCCTTCCTTACAGAGTGCAGCATCATAAGAGACTGAAACTAGCTGTGCATACAGGAAGACCTTGTCATCATATTAAGTTTGCAACAGATAGTTCACTATGTAGGTTCTGCAGTGCCTCTGTCATTTGTGCATTTCATGTGATGTACTTACAGTGATTCATGATGACCTTAAAGCAAATATCTGATAAATATGACCTGATTGTCACATGATATTTCCTGATTTGATAAGTAGACAAGGACCACCTAAATGCATCATTGATTACAGTTGACAGTGACGTATTTGGTCTTAAAGTGTGAGCTTGAAGATGCATGGTGTGGTTTGAAATATGCGACCACAGTTGTTTTGCCTTCGACACTTGGAGGAGAACACAAGCTGTAGAAGTCACTTTTGCTTTGTCAGGATCCAGGTGATGCTTGTTGCTGTGGAAACCACTCAGTTAAATAACCAGCACATTTTAAAGCAGTTAACTAAGAAATTAAGAAATGTCCACGTTATCTTGATGCAAAGCAGGTTGTGCCTCTGTGGCATTTCTTGCATTATCGTTTTCAGGCAGCTACAGTGGAACTAAACATGTGTATTCATCTCCCATTGCTCAGTTCGTCAGGTATTTTCATCATCAAAGAAATGCAACACTGACGTCCCCATGGTTTGATTACTTTCTGTTCACGGTCTGATGCTGAAGCAGAATATTGCTGTGTTTTCTACATATTATATAATGGAGAGCGAGCAACAGTCTGCTCTGTGTGAATCATATTGATTTATTTTTTCACCCACCCTTTTGTTTATTGTCTGGATTTATTCCCTCTCTCTTTGATCTACAGCGATTCCCTCATCAGATGCCAAGAATGCCAACCTGTACTTCCTGGATGTGGTTCAACAGGCGAACTCAATCTTCCATTTGTTTGACAAGCAGTTTAATGACCAGCTCATGCCTCTAATAAGGTCAGTTCCTGGTTAAAGGTTAAAATCATACAGTATATATTCCAGAGCATTCGGTTATTATCTTGCTACTGCCACCACCAATACACAATTGTCTGATTCTACCTTTAACATCTATATCTCCAGCTCCTCTCCAAAGTTGGCAGAGTGCCTGCACAAGAAGAAAGAGGTGATTGAGCAGATGGAAGTGAAACTGGACACAGGAATCGACAGGTCAGCGTGCTTAGAAGTGCTTTTACATGTGATGTGTTTCATGCGCGCAAACAAAAACCCATAACAGAACAGTGAATGGCCTTTCAGACGTTTTCCGATGTATCTTTCTGCTCCACACAGAACAATAAACTGCATGGTGGGACAAATGAAGCACATCTTGGCAACAGAGCAGAAGAAGACTGACTTCAGGCCTGAGGACGAGAACAACGTCATGATTCAGTACACTACAGTAAGACATGCAAGGCCTCAGCCTCCACCACTGAGCTCACATGCAAAAAAAAACAAAAAAACAAATCAGCAACTTGCAAATCTCTTGCACTTGTCTGTCTTGTTTTTGAATTGCCTTTGGTTTTAGTCAGTTGTTTTGCCAGCTTGTTTTCCACCTTTCCCTGTGTGTCTCCCCACCTGTCAGGCCTGCTCCAAGGTATGTGCCTACGTCAGTCGGCAGGTGGAGCACGTGAGGAAGTCCATGGATGGGAAAAATGTGGACACAGTGCTGACGGAGTTGGGCGTTCGTTTCCACCGACTCATCCATGAGCACCTACAGCAGTACAGTTACAGCTCAATGGGAGGCATGCTGGCCATCTGCGACGTGGCTGAATACCGACGGTGTGCCAAGGACTTCAGGGTGAGCGGAGGGGGCATAGGTCCAGGATACGCTGGTCACAGGGCAAAACATGGCTCTTGCAACAAAGACTCTACCTGTGTTTATTATTACATAAACGGGTTAGGTCAGCTCAGGTGAATGCTTTAATCCTTTGGTAATTTAACTACTAAGGATTATTTTTTAATCAGGTTATTTGAACAGTTATTTCAAATAATTAGTCTATTAAATGTCATCACAAATTCCCAGTTTAAGGTAGTCGATTGCCTCTTTTGTGAAAACAGCTGTTAAAAGACCAAAGGTAATTATTATTAATTATATTACACGGAAAAGCTTCACATTCTCACATAGGAGACCCCTGAACCTTCAGGTGTTTGACATTTTTATTTGATGAAATACATTTAGATGATAAGGTGTAAAACATTCTTCTTCATACATGTATATATACATGTAAATGCATGAATGGAAGAGACAGGGCATGTATTCCAAACACTGTTTTGCAGCTGGACTGTCATAATACAATGAAATCTGTGAATTATCATGGATGTGGATTATCATGTCAGGACATCCTTGCCTGTACAGTATACAGGGAATAACTTGGTGTATGAAGTTTCTAAGGGATTATAGTTCATGTGTCTGTCTGTCTTCAGGTCCCTCTGGTGCTGCAGCTCTTTGACACACTCCACGCCCTCTGTAACCTCCTGGTTGTTGCCCCTGACAACCTAAAGCAGGTCTGCTCAGGTGAGCAGCTCACCAATCTGGACCGAAACCTCCTGCACGCCTTCGTCCAGCTCAGAGTGGACTACCGTTCAGCCAGACTGGGCCGACACTTCAGTTAATGACTGACTCTACACCTGGCTGCCCTCCGTCCAGTAACCCATGCTTTGATGAGATGGTGCACCTTGGAGATACCCATCCCTGCTTCGGAGAACGCATCGGCCTGGCCCCAGCACACAGACTTGACTGGGATCACTTTGTACATCATGGAGGCGAAGGTCACTGCTCCTTGAATGTGGGAAATGTGCATTTTACTTTTTTCCATTGTTAATTTCTCCAAGCTGAAGAAATGTAAATGTCTATCGACTTATGATTTCATTTGTTTTTAAATACTAATCCACCGCAAATCCACAAGGCTAAGATTTCTGACATATATAAAAGTAAATGGACAACATTGATGTCTGTGCTTATGTAGAAAACAAACCTTTTTTTGATTGTGCCAAATATATAAATTCTGCGGCTGCACTAGACCCTAAAACTGCTGTAAAGGGAGACTGTCAACAATCACGCTGTAAAGTCAGACATCAGGCCTGCAGTAGCACTGTGCGTTGGGAACGGCTACCCTTCTTAATGAACTGCAGGGGCCTGACATAGAAGGCCCCACCAAGCATGAGATACAGCTCTGTCTGGCTAAGAGAGACACATGACCACCTCTCTAACCTTTGCCCGCTGACCACAAAGCCGAGGTCAAGAGGCCATCACAGGGAAGTGCGATCTGAGCTGTAACCAGGTCTGAGAACCTCTCTGGAGGTTTGGGTGGTCCCCTCTCAGGCTCAGATGACTGCTGCGATGGGTCAGTGAATATGTGTCGCTGTAATTGCACAGATCAACACTTGCTCATCCAGCGGTGCACACAGTCCAAAGACATTATTGGCTGGATCTGCAGTGTTCCTGGGTCAGGGGACATTGAGATGTTGACCTCTGCTGATTAAGGAAACAAACTGGAGGGGACTTCTTCACACAGGGCTTATTTGAGGTTCTCAGTCACTGTCTTCTGCACTAAAAAAAGAAGGCAGTTCATGTCCCTGATGCCTAAAACTGTCTCCTACGCAAAGCTGCTCCCATGTACTGCTGTTTACCTTAATTAGTGACTCATTAAAGAGATGTTGCATTTTACTATCGTCCCTCTTCTGAATATCCTTCACAAACGGGGAGCTGTGAATAGAAAGTTTAGCCAGCTCTCGCCGCGAATGTCACTTTCAAAGTGAGATGAAACAGTCTTCCTTTCTATAGAAGTCATCAAGTATTCATGGGAATTCTTGCCACCAGAGTAAAGTTCTTTCTTAGACTTCAGGAAGTGAGCAGAGCCAGAGGGGATTAGATATCTACGAGTTGATGAATTGTGTGCAGTAGTCATGGACTTGGGGAGAGCCGGGGAGATAGAGACGCCTGAGAGCTCGGTTCCAGCTCCGGCTGGTTAGTGTTGTGTAGAAGGTACACACAGTGCTGTGCAAGTTCAAACAACATAATTAATTAGGCTAATATTAATATTATCAATGCCACATAAATTCAATTCTCTCAGCCCTAATCACAACTGGATAGCTTGTAAAAATTATTTTGTTAGGCCCTGGTGCAAACAGTGGGTCTTTTCCAAACATTTGAAAACTATTTGTTTTTGCGGTGATTAATGTGCGCAGCACAGGAAGGGGTTGGGGGAGCGGAGCCGGGCCAGGGACGATAACTGGTGTGGAGACGAAGGCAGAGGCGCAGCCTGGCCCCAGGGACTCCCAGCGCAGGCACATGGATGAGGGGGAGGGATGTGTTTTTTGGGGTGGCTGTTTGAGCAGGTGGAGGGGATTAGTAATACTGTCAACACTGGAGAGCTGGATAAGACTGTCCTCTCTTACTCGTCGGTTTGAGCAGCTCTCGCATACACATTCAGACACATAAAGACGCCAACACATACAAACACAGGGGCATCAGGACAGGAGAGGGAAACGTATCTGGATGAATTAACCACGGACAAGTTGTTCATGTTCCACCTTTTGATTTTGCTTCCTGTTGCAGGAGTTTTACTCAGGAGCATCCCTCCACCCAATCAGCACCATAAGGATTTTTCCTCTAGTCTTTTGGATACTGGGAAACATTTCTGATACCCCAGCCCTCAGTTTCTACCTGTACAGTCAGACGCTCAATACACTGTGTCAATCTGCAATGCGCAGTATCCTTTTCAGCCCTAAAACAGGAAAATATTGTAGGATTGTTTTTGAACAGGTCAGTTCTTGAAGTTGGAATTGCAGATTTCAAATGTAGGTTTTTAGCTAAAGAATCAGTGAGGCTCCAACCCTTACGTTTCAAAGATACAGTTTGTCTGCCATTTAGAGTGCCATTCGTCACATCTTTACATTTACGTTGGACCTTCATGTGTACAGATTCAGGCATCCTGATTCTGTAGAAATAGCGTATGCATCCATATTCAAGTTAAGACTCAAATTTCAAAATTCTGCAGCTGAATCCTCTTTTCCACTGACCACAGATACCCTCATTTGTTAACCCCTTTTCATGCATCTGCCTCCCTTTTTCTCCTCTGCCAAATCATCGGCCATACTTTCCTGTTTTTCCACTCCTTCTGTACACCCGGCTGGGTCTTCCAACATCCCATAAATCCTCGCTTTCGGCGCATTGCTGCTACCCCAACTAGGCCGGCCCTCCCTCTGCCTCCTGGAGCACTGACAATAAAGCATTACAGCAGTCAATCCATGTCAACAACAGCTTTGCTTAATTCCTGCTAAACACGTTTAAACTAAATCTTCACCTAATGATGCATAATGATTTGCTCTTTAGTGTGCTAGCGGCTCGTATCAATTTTGGTGGTTTATTTTACCCGCCATCAGAAAGATGACTCAGGTGGTCTAGCTGTAGCAGAGGCACAGGGGCGGTATTTAGGATCCCCCTGTTAAAATTAGTCAAGTAATTGTGACTAGACACACTGCAGAGTGTATTGTCTGGGTTTCACATGCTGGCAAATGTTTCCTCTTATTATTTTCAAAATGAAGTCCTTTATTTACAGATCATGCAACAGATGTGATCAGTGTCACATTTGATTATAACTATGAGATACAGTTTAAATCCTGGAAATAATTCTGTGCAGTTGAGTTGAGCCTGGTGTATAAACTGGGCATCCATAGGAAGCACTTTGTGGTCCTTTCCAAATCTATTCTTTAGGATTTCTCTGTGAGAGCCTCTCATGGTGTGGGCACACGGCCAGGCCCTCTGATGTGATGCAGATGTTGCCCTGGCCTTGACCTCCTGCCCATACGATGCCGGGGCCAAAATGGCACAGGTGTCGTGCCACCTTCAGTCTTGGGCAGCCGGGAGCTGCACTGTGCAGGATGTGAACCGTGCCAACTCTCCTCCTTTGCTCACTTTTCTCATTATCAAGGTTTAGTCTGATGGGGCTTAATGAAACTCTCCCTTGATTCCTGCGATCGTACAACCGTCCTTTCCATGATGCTAAACTCGTGTGCTTGTCCTTTTTTTTTTTTTTTTTTGCACCCTCCCGCATGCCTTCTCTCCTATAAGAACACTATTAATTCTCTGCCATAGTGGAGTGTTTTCCAGTGCTATTTCCTGGCCCGGTGCCTGTGCCTTGCTCTCTCTTGGCTGGGTTTGTCTGGTTGACTGCTCCACAGGAACAGACTGGCACTCTAGCTGAGGGCTCCAGGGTCTGCACACACAATCCACTAAACATGTCTCTGTGTGAGGAGCTGCTCTGCTTCCGAAATATGAAGTAGGAGTCCTGATTTATCACATACTAAGCCTATTTAATAAGTGGCAATTATAATTATCCATGTGTGCTCTTCTTTGTTGGTATTAATGTGTATGACTATCATTAGCAGTAGTTTTAGTAGCAGCAGTAGTATACAGTGTAATTCAAGTGCAAAAACGCATGTTTCTATTGTTATTCCAATATAATATACATGCACGCATGCTTAAAATCGTACACCACTGGCTGTCAAATTGGCAGCTGTACAAATACGCATGCATACAGAATACACTACATATTAAAATCACACAGTGACAGTATAAAGAACAAATTGATTCTGATGGTTAAGAGACTTCAGTGCTAAACACATTCACTCACAGGGCAAACAAACATCTGTTATGTTTGTAAGGCCTATGGCCCTCCTAACCCACTGATGTTGAACCAAGGCTGCACACATGCCAGAGAAACAAATGAGGTCTCTCTCTCCTCCACTGAAGATGAAACACTGCATCACCAAAGCATGTGCATTTGTCTAATCAAGCTTTTTGCCTGCGGCTACATTGAATGTAAATGAATAGGCTTGTGTGTGCCAGCCTCTATTTCTGTTCAGACTGGCTGGTGTTTGATGATGAAATGGTGCAGTGAGCATCAGACAGAAGGGGGCACTAGTGCTCCAGTGTTGCTCTCCTCCCCTGTGGAGCCCTCTCTTCCTCAGAGCTCCTCACAATGGGGATCTGCCTGAGGGGGGAAATGTTGCTTTTTTAGGTCTGTGAGCCCATATCCCTTAATCCCCAGCCATGATTGACAATCATGATTTAGGGTATATGGTGTCCCATTCTAATCCACGAGCAATGATTTCATTTGCATACCTTCCGTACGTGGCCTCATTTTGGAGGAAACGGCTGCCTTTGTAAGTGATACAGAAAGAGAGAGGGAGAAAGCTGAACAGAGTGAGTGCAAGATAGAGAATAAGGAGGAGAAAGAGAATGGATGGGGGAATGTTTGTGTTTTTTTTCTTCTTCTTCTCTTTTTGCCAGAAGGAAGATGATAGCAGTCTCTGTGCCTAAGCAAACATTCTCGCATATATATATGCCTTTCCTCTGCAGCACTTTCCCCTGACACACAGTCAGTTACACAATGCATGTGCATATTCAAACTCTCAAGCACAATCACATGTATATTCGGAAATATAAAGATATATGCAGACGCGGGAACACGGAGGAACACACAGAGATGCTCCCTCACACGATGCAAAACTAAATTGCTATTTGCTCATTTTATAACCAAGTCAGGCTTAATTATAATCATGGGAGTTTGGGAGTTACCGTATAATCTCTAGAAGGTATTAAGAATTACCCAGAGCACACCACAGTGAAAAAGAAACAAATACAAATACGTACAATTATTTCCCAGTCATAACACCCAGGGGAGTCTGAATCAAATAATGCTCAGTGTTTGGAATGCCCACAGAGACCATTCATCCTCGCTTTTATCTACTGAGGAAGTGGAACGCAAGTGAAACACAGGATAAAAGGTCAAAAGGGTCACATCTCACTCTAAGGTAAACTTAGAGATGAACGAAGGAAGATACGTTTATTGCATCTTTAGATATAATCTACCACTGAATAACCAAATGTATTTAGATTTTTTTGAATTTCTGCTGGCTATAATTTACTGCAAGTCTTTTAGACCTAACGGATAATTTGTATAATAATAGTAATTTTAAACAATGAGTAAAAATATAGAAATGCAAAATTACAACACACACCACTTTTTACCTGTAATTTAATTACAATATCTCCAACACTGAAAAATGAATTTGGAATTAAATTATTACTTATAATTTCATTTTTATTGTTCTGTTATTACTAAAAAAGAAAAATATACATTTTATTTTTAGAGCAAATTATTTGATTTAAAATCAAAATTTTATCTTGTCAGACTGCGTATTGTAAATTCAAGGTGTAAGGTGATATAATTTTAATATTTTAACTCCTGGACATTACAAACTCATGCTGGGCAACAAAGAATTCTGCATTTTAGTTGACCTCCCAATAGTTTAGAATGGTACGAAATACGTGTGGCTGAATTTTGGGGGAAAATGTGTGTGAGATGATGCACAAGACTTCTACAATATTTTCATGTGCTGAAATGATGCAGCCATAAAGACACAGAGTCATGTGTTTTAGCATTTCATTTAGTTTATGTAAAGAACAGACTGTATAGTGATATATGGTCGAAACAAAGAGTTGGAACCAGCACGTGATTTATATATATGAAACTTTGAGTGTGGAATAAGATGATTTTAACAAACATAAGTAGAAAACTGTACATTAAAGGGTTAAATCTTCTTATGATTTAACAAAAGGCTGCATTAAAAGCACAGCCCCTGTTTTGCACATTTACATGCACACCTCAACCCATCCTTTAAATATTCTAACAATGATGTCATTTTCAAAACAAATGTCATGTATCCCTCATCTATATTTATCAGATTTTCAGTCCTAGAGGCGATGCTGTCAAGGTTATGCTTACACTAGAGGGAAGAGATAGTGAGGGATCCTCTTCCCCCTAAGTAATCACCACCAGCACCACCATGTACTGTACCATCCATCCATCTCTCTTTCCTCTCTGACTGACTGAGCCTGGCCAGGTCTCTGTGACAGAGGACTCCCCTTTGGAACAATAACACTCTGATAATCTCCTCTTATCTCCAGTGTGTTTAGTGCCTGGTTAACAGGCTGTCTACTTGATGGGTGTCTCTCCACGTCTCCGCCATAGGGGAATGATCGTGTCATCATGAACCTGAGAAAAAAAGAGCAGTGCTCTGGTGAAGGAAGGCTACAGTAGAGCGGGGAAGACTAGAGGGGAAAAAACTGAAATCAAGCTGAGAAAAATTCATGTTATGGTTTAGGTTTTAGTGTGAGTTCCACAATCTTACATGTAAGAAACAAATAATACACAAGATTCATTTAGGAATGAATGGGTAAATTAACTCTCTTACCTTTTTAGGGAATAAAATGATGACAATGAAGGCAGGTGTGTGTGTGTGTGTGTCTACCTGTCCTGAGTTTCCTCCCCCTCTGGCCTCACCCAGCCCAGTTCTCATTAAGGATGTCAGCGTGGGAGGTGGCGTGGAATCGGGCCGCCTGAGGGTGTGTACACTTGAGCGTTGCACCCATCATCCCAGCTCCATGGGCCATCCCACCCTCTTAGCACTGTTTACCAGGCCCGGCCTAATTGATTCCCTCTCTTTATCTTTTTACCTCCTTAATTTTGTTATTAAGTGTGCGGGAGAGGCGCGAAAGCTCCTCTTTTTCCCATTTTGAGAAATTATACTCTTGTACTTGATCCAGCTAACAGGATTTTCTTAAATTACTTTATAAAAGACCATCTTTTAACTTTCTTCTTTCTCTCTCTATCCATTCATTAGCAGGTCTGCCTCAAGGCCTGCTCACATCAATTTCTTGGGTTAAAGTTACAAACTTAGGCAGCTCAGCTCGACGCTCACGGTGGTTTTGCGGACGAGAGGGGGTGGCTGGGGGTGGAATGGGGACGAATTATTAATTTCTGAAGTATTAGAAAAATAAAGAGATTGAATTAAGAGTATTGGTCCTCTGTTATCCAGCATGGCTAGCCTCAGGGACTTACTGTGGTGGAGGACATTATGCAAATGCTCTCCCTCACTCTCTCTCTGTCATAGCCTGCTATCATCCATTCTCTCTCTGCTTCCCTCCCTTTTTCACCCTTTCTCTCTCTCTCTCTCTCTCTCTAGCAGTCAATCTCTGCTCTCTTATAATCTTTCTCTGTGTGTCCCTGTCTCTTTAATCTTCATCAGTCAGCAGAGACAGAGACAGTGTAGAGAGAGTGTCTCTGTCGCTATTCTCTCCTATCTCATTCTCCCCCTCATTCATGAACTGTCGGTTTCAAAAATCTGCAAAAGCAAATAAAAGTCGGGAAGAGGGAGCCAACATCCTTAATAAAAATCAAGGTCTTAAAGATGCCGGAAACTAGATAGAAACCTCCACACTCTCAATCACTTCATCAGTTATTAGGTATGTATAGAGCTATCAGTGGTTAGGATCTGTAGGCTTTATCAAGAGGTGCCAGAGTCCTGAGAGGTAGCACTTGAGGCAGCAGGATCTTTCCTTTTCTTGCAGTGTTAAATGTTCTATCATGTCATCTCATCAAAGGTAAACTCCACCAATTTTACACATCAAAGTCTGTTTACAGGTTTTGCAGAGTACTACTACATATGTGAAAAAAGTTGCATAAAGGCTTTTGTGGCTCCAGAGGCAGCGGCATGAAATCTAATGAATTGCCCAGCATAACACTTCTCAATCTCTGACTGAATTGTTGCTGGTCGAGTTGCATTGTGGGTAGTGTAGGCACCAGGTGTCGACAAGGAAGAAAGATGCATGGGATAAAAAAGAGATGATATCTCTAAGTCTGCTGCGTCAGTTTCATTGCTGAGTCCAACAACGTTAATGGTAGAATACTCCTTTATTTGTTCTCTACAGGAGTGGTTGGGAAGTGTAAGATGGAGGCTTTGCTGGGATTGTTCATGGATGGAAGTGATGTGCTGATCAGATAAGTTGTCAACCTGCTTGACTGTCCTGCCATGGATGGAGGTTTGGTCCAGTGTGGGATGCATCTGATGTGCTAATGACCAGTTATTTTGCTTGGTCTGTGATCAGCTGCAGGCAGTTACCAGTGCACCTTTGTTTGAGGCGAGGAATGGAGTTGTGAGGCTGTTACAGAGTAGCTGACCCTGGTTATTGACTATTCCAAAAATGACAGTGTCATCAGAGTATGTGAAGTGTGTGGTGATGGGTGAGGGGCTGGCACAGTTTTTTGTGTAGAGAGTTTAAAGGAAGGGAGTGAGGACACAACCCTGAGAGGCTCCGGTGTTGGTGGTGACAGTTTGTGGTCTGTTGCTGAGGAAGATGTGAATCCAGTGGAGGAGGAGTCGGGGGATGTTGAGGTGGTGAAGCTTCTTGATCATCTGGTGGCGTTGAATTGTACTGAAGGTGGAGCTGAAGTCAACAAAGAGGATTGAGGCGAAGTTGTCTGGTGATTCCAGATGTTGGAGGAGGGAGTGGAGGAAGAGTATGCAAAACTGGTGGCGGTCCAGCTGTGGTTTGACGGCTAACAGGATGGTGCTCAGGATCCGTTTTTTCAGGCAAATTCAAATTCAAAGATACAAACACTGGATACGTTTTGAACGGATCCAGTTCACACACATCACACACTTGCATTCCTACATATTTAGACACACACAAATCACTCCTATAAACACTCTCATTTCTCACAAGTACAAAAAACTACAGATATAATCAAATCTTTCCATATCTCTATTGATCTCAGGCTTCTCCTCAGTATTAAGTAGTTAAGCCAATGAAATACCACAAGATATGGAATATTTTCCTATTTATTACAGGCAAGTAAAGGCAGGTTAAATGTACTCATTATCCATAAGCCATAAAACTCCAGATAGCGTAAGCTGACATGCAAAACTTTGGTCAATATTGATGTTTATTCAAGAAGGCTGATGAGGCCCAAGTCCAGATAATTAAACCTTAATAGAAGAGGAAGAAGAAGAAGAAGAAGAAGAAGAAGGAGCAGTCTGGATGACAAGAGAAGGATGGCCAAAGGGGAGTCAGAGAGGAGGAAGAAGAGGAGGAGGAGGAGGAGGGAAGCAAGGCATGGTGTCAGTAACAAGGCCGGTAATCTTACAGCAGGAGGGGGAGAGGCTCCCAGCAGCACCGGTGGCATCGTGTTCCAGTGGGGTACATGGCACTAGAGGCAGAACAGACAGGTTTGATGTTAGCAAATATTAGCTTTGTGCAGGACGTGGGCGTATTCTCTTTGACACGCTCATTGCATATTCAGAGACAGATGTTTCCGAGGACGAGGAGGAGGAAGGCGGGAGGCAGAATGAAAGGCCTGAGATGGCAGAGTTGCTCTCGGAGGAGCAAGTAATTGGCCCCTCGACGGTAGCGGCGACAGAGAGAGGCACTTACACACACACACACACACACACACACACACACACACACACACACACACACACACACACACTCCCCTTTTCCCTCGCTCATCTCCTCTGCCTCTCTTCCCAGATCTGATAAAGGTAAACGTGTAGCAAATTTGTCATTTGATGAGGGAGGATTTCCACAAACAGAGCTGACATGATGAGCCTGTGATCTGCCTGTACGAGAGTCAGCAGGGGCCCAGGCAGGCAGAGATCTCAATCCTCCCTCTTCCTCCCCCTGCCTCGCTCTCTGCCTCTCTCTTCCTCACATACTGTCTCACACACACACACACACACACACACACACACACACTTGGCTGTGTTCACATGGAGCCTCAGTCTCAGTAATTGCCGCCTGCCATCCATATCTTTCCCGTTCCCTTTCTCTGAGTCCCTCGCTCTGCTGCTGTCTATCTCTCCTCCTCAGAGACATCCTCCTCTCCTTTTTCCCCGTTTCCTCTTTTCTCCATCAAATAAAGGGCCCGGCCCTCGCCTCAGCATCACACTCAATTTCTGACTCTTTCACTTATCTCTGGGCTCCATGCCTGCAGACTGCTCAATTATCCACACTCACCTAGCTCTTCCTCTTCTCGCCCATGCAAAAAAAAAAAAAAAAAAATCAAACATTTCCAATGCTATATTGACTAGTTAAAGGGGTTGATGGTCAAGAGCTCAGTCGTAGACATGAGCTGAGCGATAAAGTTGCAACACATTCAGGTGATAATAGCCCCACTGGAATAATACAGGGATTTATGAATGGGGTTTCGGGGGGACTCGTATCTGATGGATTCAAAAGCACTAAGTTAAATGAAGTTTAGTGGCGATGGCCCATCCAGGCTCCTCAGCCAGAAATTGACCTCCATTACCACAACCATTCTCACTACAGTCACCCCTCCATAGAGATTATGAACACACACTTTCAAAGTGATCACGAGACTCTCCTCTGGCCATAAAAACACATCTTCCCCATCCCACTACACCTAATTGCTCTGCACTTGTGCAATCCTCTTCTCAGACGCAGACCCCTTCCTTCCATCCCTCTCTGCTTCTTTCTCTCTCTCTTCTTTATCTGAGTCTTTTTCTCTCCATCTGATCTGAGAGGGAGTCACTGGGTTTGAGCCTTTCCACTCAGAGGTAATGGTGCTGCCTCTGCCTAGTCCCATGACTCTAATCCTGGGACTCGGGACCCAAGCTACTGCTCTCCTCTATGCTGCCTGCTCAATGCCCCTCTGTCTCTCTCTGAACTGCCTCAGCAAATGTTAACCCTTTAGCACTATTTCTGTATGCAAATGAATTGTTTTAGCATCACTAAGGTGGAGCAGAAAAAAAGCAGAGAAGGCAGAGGTTTATTATCACCTGGGTCTTATTTTCATAGTTTAGGCCATCATTTCCTTTAGTAGTAATGAAATTGCACAATGTTGACCTTTTTGATCAAAGTTAAACCAGAAGATCAATACTACTCTCATACTTATATGCTAAATATGAAATAAGGACAACTGCCAGTGATCTTAGTTTAGCACAAAGACTGAAAACAGGGGGAAACAGCCAGCCTGGTTCCTTCTGAAGGTAACAAAATCAGCTCCTCTAAAGATCACTAATTAACACATTACATCACAGATGTCATGTGGAGCATGAGCGAGCAGATGATCAAACTAATTTTAAAGAAGTCTCAATCAAACTTATTTGGAAGAGAAAACAGGGAACACAATAAAATATTACCCAAACTGTCTGTTATGACCTATTGTACTTGCCATAGTCTCTAAGGGCTTTGTAATCTGTACAACACATGACATGTCTATCCTTAAAGCCAGGATTTGGATAATGAAAAACAAAACCTTTAATGGGGAAAAAGGGGAGGACAACAGACGAAAACGGGCATACATGCAATAGATGTCAAACAGCATACACAGATAGACAGAAGTAACACCAGTAAAACTCCATACAACACAAACAGAACAATAAACAATTACACGAGGAATTACACATTTTCTGCGTGAGGGATTATTAGTAATATTTCAGGTGTGCTCACATTAGGCACAATCTCAGAATAAAACTGTTTCGGTGTGTGATGCATCGAACTGATCTGACTTTTTCTGTCCCGGTACCAATCCTGATACCACAGCCTACGGTCCCCGCTGATACCGATCCAAGACTCCTGCTGTCTTATCCCACAAATTTTTAAATCTATATACCTCGCTGCGTGGAACTAATTAGAGACATATGAAAACTGAGTCAGCAGCCCACTGGGACTGAATGAATGCAACTGATAGCAGAAACAGTGAATTTCATAATGACACTGATTAACAAATGTCCGATCCTCTCAATAAAGTCAGATACCGTTCCAGCCACCAGAAGTCTCCTTGTCCAGTTTAGGTAATCTTGCTTAACTATTGATTTTCAGCAATCTCTCTTGCATTTCTTGCCCCAACGACATTTTCTGATAATGTTGACATGTTCTCAGATCTCGGCAATTAACTTGGTGAGTACAATGTTATCAGACCTGACAGAAATAATGGGAAAATGGAGGGAAAATATGACCCAAGTTGTAATAAACTAAAATGATCTGTTGAGACTCTAACCAGGCCTGGAGCTCCCTCAGCCAACTGTTTGCTCTCTTATGTACAGTCTGTAAGGCACAGCACCCTGAAACATCATTAGAAAAAAAAAAAAAAAAAATGCTGTGCTGCCTGGGAGAGGTCTTCTGTGGTGGGAGAGGGGGGAGAGAGGAGATTGGGGGGAAGAGAGGGGGGCTCAGAGGAGAGCTGAACTTTGTTAATGGAGTGTTTCTCCGTGCAAGTCACTCAGCTTTGAAAGCCAAGCCCCCCGGGTGAGGACTCTGAAGCGCAGGAATCAGACATGCACAATCAGTTCCACTCCTTAAATCTCCTTCAGAATCATATCTTTTTGAGCAGCCTTTCCTTAATTTATTTCTCTATCAGTTAGTGGGTTGTGATCTGGCGAAGTGCTTCGGGAATAGGAGGCACCGCTGAATGGTGAAATGGAGAAGGTTCCTCTCTTTCTGTTTTCTGCTCCCTCGCTGATTTCCACACACACTCGTACTCCCTATCTCTCCCCCTGTGCCCTCACCATCCATTTAGGCAGCGCCTCTGACTAATTTGCCCATCACGCTTGCTGTCTGGTCCTTTACGGTTGAAGATGTTTTGACGTGTCTCTCTCGGCTCGCTCTCTCCACTGGCACTGTCTCTACTATGATTAAGAATATTCTGATAATAAGCAAATGCCAAGAGTCACCGAACGGCTGAGGAATCTGGAGTGCCACAGCGTGAGAGAGCGTGTTCCTCTGCATCAGTGGAAAAAATGTTTAGAGTGAGCAGTGCATGCACAGCGTTTTCACTCAAAGGAAATGTAATCCAAACTGCAGAAAGAGTGGGGCTTCTAGAGGGCAGATTCTTTATGCCAAAGATGAAAGAGACACACTCTCACAATGTTCATTTATATCTCCAATTTCACATTTAGATCAGTGACAAATGGAGTCATGTCACTTATTAATTGCATCTATTGGTCCATGAGAGTTCAGGTGGATTTGTAAGTACCTGCATGGATGTGGGTGCCACATGCATGCACCCACGTGGCCTTTCTGCAGGACCTGAGTCAGTGCCTCCTGCCATCCAGCAGCTCACTCCAGAGGTCGCCCTGTTTGACTCTTCCCACAATCCCCTTGGAAAAAAGGGCGTGTCAGTGACAGGAAGAATGTGCCAGGCCACCGCGGCAGCCCCACTCATACAAACCTCACCCACCCCCAACTCCAATCCTCCACCCACTGGACTCACCAAGTGATTAGTTGGGGATTAAAATATTTGCTGTGCAAATATCTGCCTTGGCTGTCTGACCCAACGCCACAGTTCAAAGACATGGGCTTAACCAACTTTTCTCTTTACTTGACAAACCATCAAGACATCCCCAGACCACACCCAGTCAACAGGCCATGAACCATTTAGTATTTCCAAGGAGAATAAAAATAAATATGCTAATTTCATGTAAAGCTTTGTATTTAAATAGTAAATCATCTGATCGCCCTGAATATGCGTGATGGGTGTTCTATACGGAGCTGAAATGCTAAGAAAGCAAGTGAAGTGTTGATGGATCATGTGCTACATTGAAACTGAGGTAATCACTGCAGGGGTCTAAAGAACATAAACATGTACAGTATACTGTGGATTACTAGGGACAAACTCTCACTGGCTGAAATAGGTCCTTTACTTTGGTGAAAGTATCAATACCACAATGTAAAAATACTGCAGGAAAGATGTTGAAAGTAAGTCCTCAGCTAAATGTACGTAAAGCATTAAAAACAGCATCACATTAAGCTGAAAAATGGTTCTATGAGTGCTGTCTTATTGTATTTTCCATTATGTAGTATTTGTAAGCATGATTTTAATGTTGTAGCTGGTCAAAAAGGAGCAAATTTTATTTTTTCTTCATTCTGTTTAGTAGTTTAATCTGTGGAAATGCATCACGTTTTATAAGAAGATCATATGTTTTGCATGTAAAATCCTCACATTCAAAGTGAAAAGTAACTAAAGCTATCAAATAATGTAGAAGTATAATGTTGCATGTAATTTAAATATTCAAGTAAAAAAGAAGTACCTCAAACTTGCACTTGAAGTAGAGTACTTGAGTTAATGAACTTCATTTCATTTCCACCACCGGAGCAGCAGTTGGGGTTCTATTACTATTATAACCAATTAAAAACAATCAATTAGTATCTCGAAATAATAACTGTATTGGAATTCGGTAAAATGCATCAACACTCAATCATGTACAAACTTTTAAAATTTTCAAAAGAGTTAATGTTAATAAAAATATATAGTTTAAAAATGTGGCAATGTTTTTTACAGCATGACATACAGCAGTGTCATTTCTGTATACAGCTGCAAATAACATTCATTTTCATTATTGATTAATGTGCTGATTTCTTTTTCAATTGACCGACTAATCATTTAATCTTTAAACTCCAAAAAATACACATAGATACACATAGCAATTTCCCAGAACCAGAGGTGATATAATCACTGTGCTGTTGTCTGGATAAATACTCTCTCTCTCTCTGTATATATATATATATATATATATACAGAGAGAGAGAGAGAGAGAGAGAGAGAGAGAGAGCTTTTAAGAGCAGTTCATGAGTACATCTTTTTTTTTAATTTCCATATAAAGTGCTGAGTGCAGGGGAGAAGAGGAGAAGTTGCCAAGTACATTATTACCCCTCAGGGCCAAACAACACGCACCCCTGAGGACTTACATCACTCAGCAAATTAAGAGCAGGCTCTGTGGCTGGAGCCGTTCACCTCAGCAGCCTCCACCTCCCTGCTGAACAATACAACCTGCACCACCACCGCAGAGCATTCATCTCAGCTCTATGCCTGGTCTTGTTATTCCTTTATTATGAGTCCCGGCCACTGACTCAGGGGGCTAATATTGTTTTGCTTCCGACGGTCATTTGGCACTGAGTGTTCTTAATTTCTTGCGGCCCCTCTCTCCATCCTACCTTTTCTTTGTGTCTGGTGAAGGTGGGGGCAGATGAGGCATGTCGGCAAAATGCAAAGGTTTAATTACTTTTTGTTGAATTAATTAAGAAGGAAAACTTGTTCTTGGGGAACAAAAGTGAGGCTGGCTGGAGGCAGTGGTCGAGAATGGGCGTGGGGCACAGGGAAAGCGTCATAGTGGCCTGGCAGCCTCAGAGGATTTAATTTAGAGTGGGTCTCCTGGAGGGCCCATCTACTGGAGGCCTGGGCCCCAAATCGACCACTTGGAGGCTCTTATTGGTACCAAGCTCACAGCTATCCATCACTGTCACGCCACCCTCTGAAAACCAGGGCACACTGGGGAGAAACTGCATCAACACTTGTGGCTTCAGGAATCTAGAAGTCACTGTCTGCGGGGTTGATGCTTTAAACCTGAAAACTCAACACAAACTTCCTCCTGCGCCTGCAGACAGTTTGATGTGAATTTGTGAAAATACCCAGTTCTCTGAGTCAGAAAAATATGACCCTGATTCGTTGTGTTATTTTGATGCATAGCCTGGAGCTGCTCCATTGACAGAAAAAAACAGTGAATTTGTTGATACATCAAATGTTTGTTTTAGTTTTTACACCCTAAGGGCTGTGAAGTTTGAACCAGAAAATGTACTCATATCCCAATAAAATCTTTCTCAGTACTGCTACAGCGCCAGATTAGGAGGTAAAGGGAACTCTTCTGTCTCTATTATGTCCGAAAAGTGACATTGTGAATGTTCAATAAACTGAACTAAGTGAGGTAGTGAATTAGAGTGCACAATGTTTTCAAAGTTCAACATCTTGGGAAACACTACATTTATTGGCTTTCTCACTGAGAGTTAAATGAAAAAAATAATACAGTTCTTATATGTAAATATGAAGGTATCAGTCAGTTAGCATAAAGACTGGAAACAGCTGTCACTCGCGAGCAAAATCCACCTACCACCACCTCTAAAGCTCATCAGTTAGCATGATATATTGACATGACTGTACTATTTCTGGGCTGGGTGTAGTAATTTCCTGGAGTCTTGTCATCACTGTGCATCGGAAGCTCACAGTGATAAGAACCAAGTTACTGTGCTGAGCCAAGAACTTTTAGGCACATAATTGGCCATAAGACTGCAATAAAGCATATAAATATGATATATTAGATGATATGTTTTCTAACTTAAATTCATGGATATTCATCTTTAAGGCAAATCCTTTCAGGCATCTGTCAACCAAATCATCGCTATCCTCGGATCTAATCTGTCGGTTGCAGTTTGGGGCCTTGTCCAGATCTTTCACTCTTTCTGTTTCTCCCTCTTATCTGGATCCATTGGCTCGCATGTGTGCTCCAGTGTGCCTCTGCACCCTGATTTCATTTCGGAAATACTTATCTCTACGTTTCTGAGACTTTTTTTTCCTGTCCCTATTTTGAACCCTTATCTTCCTATCACACCATAATGTAGATGTCCAATAAAGACATGAACATGAGATTCTTTCAAGCACATGAGACGATACTTAGCTTGGCAGGCAAGATAACTATACGATGTGTTGCAGTGTATTTGGGGTTTTTTTGTGTTTCTGTGCTTGTGGCAAAGGGGGAGGGGAAGACTGTTTGAATACTACATCCAAAGTGTGCATGACAGAAATATCACCAAATTAGATGTCTCTAATCCCTCGGGAATATGAATTAGCCTGGAATGAATCAGTCCTCAAATGAGTAGGTGTTTTGAGGAAAGAGAGGCACTGATATAACACGCCGAAGCCAGTAAACAACAATCCACAATGAAAATACAAAAAGGAAAGCGAGTGAGGCTGCCAGAGGAAGATGCCAATGAGATCTGAGACATTCAGTATCACAAACAATGCAATAGTGCCTTTGTCAAGTGAGGATTTTTAGTCTCATGTTTCTTACCTTTTGGCTTAATGTGAACAAAATCTTAGGAAAATATGGCACAGTTTTTGCTCAGCTTCTTGGTGAAGATTTTACTTTTGTTCGATTTGTCAGTGCATCTAATATACGGCGTTTTAGTTCCAAAATGACATTTATAGACAGATGCTGAATGGTGCTTTGTCTTTTTGAACAGAGATGGAACCTTGCTGGACGATAAACTTCATTCTGTTCTTCCACTTTGATGTTGAGGGGAGAAAAAAATGAATTTGAGTTTTTGTGATTTAGTGGAAATGGGTTAAATGGAACTGGTAGATGTGTTCGTGTCGTCACTGCCAGTGATTCAGTGATCAAAGCCGCTACTTCTGCAGCCTTTGGGTTTGTTAGTGTGTGTGAGCCGAAGAGCTGGTGCTGAACTAATGCCTACCATCGCCGGGGTGTAGAGTTTCTCCTACCGGGTGGCCGTGCAGCCCCTTAGCTCTGTGTCTCTCCATGTGTCTGCCCACCCACAGTATGGAGGTGTTCAAATCTCCATTGGGACAAATCTGCATCTCTCTGGCCCACGGCTGCCTCTCTCCCTCCTCTCTCACTTTCTTTCTCTCTCATGCACACACAAAGATCCACTCCTCCCCTGTTGTAACTGGTAAGTGGCAGTGATGGCAGCCAGAGTTAGCGCTACCTCAACAGATTATCCTTTTAAGAAGCTTCAAACTGTTTTTTGGGGGGGCATCTAAAGTGGCAGGCAATTCTTCTCAGTGTCTCTTCTTCTTCCCTACGCTAAAAATGTATAGTGCTGCATGCACACATTTACATACAATCATCGGTGTCCATGCTGAAACACAGGGGGACTTCCATGCCAAGCTCTGCAGACATGCTAATGAGTTCCCAATTAAAAGCGGTGTAGCGTAGCCTGTAATCTAAAAGTGTGCACTTTTTAGAGGCACCATTTTCCCCTTAATCGCACTATCAAGTTGTAAGATCAATAAAGCTTAGTGGTTAAGCTCTGTTTTATTTTAGGGAGGAAAATGGAGGCAGTGTACTCTGTAAATGTTCTTACTGGCACATGTGAATTTCTTTGCACTCAAATTAAGCAGGATTAAGGAGTGTGTGGAGGGGGACAGAGAGGGACCGAGGGGGAGCACCGGCGTCTTCAGACTCCAGCTCATGTGACAATAGCTGAGTGTGGTCAGCCAGACTATCTGACCAGCAGTGTAGGCAGACATGGGAGTTGTAAGGTCGCCCTCTGTCAGCACACGGTAACCGCCTCACAACAATGACACATACAGATGGGTGACAATCGGAAGGAAAAACCAAAGTAACGTGTCAAAGTAAGGTGTTGGACCAAAACAGCTTGAATGCACTTTGGCAAATATTCTTGAAGAAGTCCGTGAAACCTAGCCTGGTAATCAGACTGAGCTGCCGGTTCGCTTCGGTTCATTTACTCAACCTGACATCATGTTCATGTTAGCCCATTTCTTGCTGTGAGGAGGGGCTGTTTTGTTTGTTTTGCCCTGACCAATCAGTGGCAAATGACAGATCCAATTTCAGTTTGAGTTGACTCAGGAGCTGCAATAACAATAGCTAGCTGCGGTTAACTAAACGTCCTTCAAAGAAATATGTACAGCTCTGTTAACCTCATCCGAACTTTTATGTTTTTCATTAATGCAGTCAGGTGACCAGCTAGCCAGGAAGATGACATTCTTAATCCCAACTAGGAACTGATTGGTCGACTATTTCTCCAAACAATCGGAGGAAACTAATCTGAGATGCGAGCAGTGGTTCAGAGGTCTGAACCTGTCTATTTGAAACTGACAGCAGAGATAAACATCTTTGAAAACATCCTCTCATCTGGTGTTATAATGATGATAGTCTGCTCCCTCATTTATGTAGGGGTTTCCTTTCACTTTTCACCTGTCTAAGATATAGCAGTGTCTGCATCCTCAGTCTCACTATTAAAGTGTCAAAATCCCTCCCTTGTTAGTCATATGACAAAACATGACACTAAAAAGAATTACTGTAGGCTAAAATAAAATTAGCTTTGTTTGGTTATATCTCTCTAGTAATGTGTCATGTTGTTGCTCCTTCAGGTCCCTTCAGGAAGAATTTGCCATCATTAGAGATACAGTGAGAACTGAGATGCTATTAAAGACCATTTACTGCTGTTGTTTCACTGTACTGAGGAGTACATGCATGGTGGAGGAATATCATAACAACGATTATGCTTACAAGCACACAGTATTACTTTCTTTTTTTTTTTTTGTCTGTGAGAAATGTCAATCTTTAGCAAAACGTTTCAAAGTTTCTACAGCAAAGTCCAGTTGCCCTTGATTCAACCCTCCTTGGATTAACATGACCTGGAGGACTGAAAATCTTCACAAACATTTTGGGATGAGCATCCTCAGAACGGTACGGGGATATGAAAGAACTACCAGGAAAACTGCAGACTACAGAAGCCACTTAGAGCATAACCTGAGAAACAATACAGAAACTAAAATGACATCTGCCCAGTGCAGTCCTGGACAAGGTCACTTGATGATGACTGCAGTTGCAACAACAATCTGGAGATGAGTGGGAGCAGAACCAGGACTTAAGTACTACCAGGCTGATGAACTGAGCCAGGAAGTGAAAGAGGGATTGCCACATCCTCACCACAGACACCCAGACCTAGACAAAGACAGACAGAAGCACAGGAGACACAGGGAAGGAGGAAATATGAGGAAACACAAGGGAAGAAACTGGGACACGGCCATCACATTACATACACCACAATTATGGAGGTGGTGGAAACCGTTAGGAAACAACTGCCATAAGACAACAGAACCAACCTCAGCCCTGACCAGGTTTGCAAACTGGAGTTAACAGACAAAAGCAAGGCTATGCTGTGGGCTCACCAGCATCTCTCTACATGGAAAAAGTAAAAGGCATTGGCCTGAACTCCTTCAGAGGAACAACACAGAGCCACTGGTTTAGATAGGTGGATGACACATGGGTCAAAATGAAAACACAGGAATTGCAAGCCTTCACAGAATACATCAAGTTCACACGAAAGGATGCATGAACAACAGCTTGGCCTTTTTGGACTGTGCCTTACACATTAAAGAGGACAGGAGCCTCCACCTTGGAGTGTCTTTGACTCCCACCACCCATTGGAGCAGGAGTTATCAGAACAGAGCAACACTGCAGGAACATCGTCATTCCACACGTGTCTGAAGTATCTGAGAAATTCAGATACATTTCAACAAACACGTTAAGACAGAAGCTGTTCCAGCCGCACACCCAAACACAAGAAAAGCAATCGAGCGTGTGCAGTCCAAGGCAGTGAGGAATGCACAGACTTGTATACGGACGAAACTACACAATCATTAAACAAACACATGGCTTAACACAGGAGAGCCAACTCCTCAGGTCAAGACTGCAGTTTACCTGCAGCTGAAAGGTAAGGAAGCTCATCTGAAGACAACAATATACATATTTCAGATGGGGAGGACAGATGTTTTAAGGGAGGATTTTTACATAAAAATAGAGAAACCATCCAACAGAGTTCCGCCAAACTCCTAGCTAATCCAAAATGTGCAAAGAGGTGAAGTGTGGGTGCTAGCTGCCACTAAGAGCAGTCATGCCCATAATCATGATGATGAACCTTTAAGCTTTAATATAATTTAAATGAGTGAGTTATATAAAAATGAATCCCCTGTACAGTTTTGATGAACGGGTCAAGGAGCTATAGAGAGCGTAACTGTAAACATGTTGATTTCTGCTGTAAAGTTCGCCATTTTGTTATGGGGTCTATGGGGACTGACTTACTTTTGCAGCCAGCCTCAAGTGGCCATTTGAGGAACTGCAGTTTTCGGCAGTTCGCATCATCTTTCCACCCTGGGCGTTAATGCTTGGTCGAGTCTTTGGATGATGACAGCGTTTTCACTGCTGGAAGGCATAACTTGCACTGTGCAGTGATGCTGTTCCCCTTTTCTGCTTTAAAGTCTCGCTAATGGTGAAATTTCCACCCAGTGAAATTATTTTTGTCACTACAGGCCATGATAATGAATTGGCAACAGTGAGATTAGTTATGGTTTCACTCGAGACCAGAGTGGTTTTGTCAGGTTCGTGAAGTGTAATGTGTGCGGATGTGCATGGCCGTATATTGCTCTTTATTTTAAAATGTATTTAATCCCCATTTAAATTAAATGCATTGGTAATCTGATTACTTCTTTTTCTCCTCTAACTTCAACAGAATACAGTACTTTTTGCATCCTAATTATGTAACATCTTTTAATGTATTCCATTACTCTCCGAAACCTAAAATTAGCATGTCAGCGCTGTATAAAAAGCTGTATTCCTGTGTTTTTCAGAAGCCACACATCTAAAAGTATACAAAGAATTCAAGTGCAGTACAAGTCAGCTTGAATAATGATTGGTGCAAGGCAACAGCTTTATATAATAGTCAGCAATGTTCTATACAATCCAGCTCTTAATACAGTTGCTTGAGGACGCCTGTAGGTGGGGTGTACTTTAAAGATGGATGAGTATAGAGTGATATTTGGAGTAGTACAACTTTGGGCAGTTGTGCCTCAACCAAAACAGATTAGACTCTTCAGCCAAGCCTCGTTATTTCCTTACTTCTTACCCTCTCTCTCTCTCTCCCCCTCTTTTTCTGCCTTTCTTTCTTTCTCTTGCTCACACACACACAAACACTCTCTCACACACATCCCTCACTCATGTTGACCGAGAGCAAATGAAAGCAGGCAGACCTAGAGAATGGATGAGGCTGCGGTCATAGTGTGAGGAGGGGAGGAGGCCCCAGTGTGCTGAAATAGCTTAGGCTCCAAAAGAAATGAGATCCAGGCACTTATTTGTCAGGGTGTCTGCCTGCTCTTTCCCCGTCTCTGCACTGTGTGAATATGCATGAGGATTTGAGAGGTATAAATAGCGGAGGTGTCCATATTGCCACTGCGTTTTCCATCAGCACAGAGAAAGGCTTTAATGGGCTTATTATGAACCGCATTACATCACCAACGGCAAATTACAAATTCCTTAAGGGAGAAGGAAAGGGAGAGCTTACTCTGGGGCATAGTTTATGCAGCTGACAAGTCACATGGCCCCATGTTTTGGTTTAAGTGGAGACATTGGTCCTATAATAACTGCAGTGTTACACCATACCTGTCAGCAGAGACCAGTTTTACTTTAAAGGATCATTTCATCGAAATTAAGATGTCAAGTTTTGTGATATGCATCTCTGAGACTTTCTCACACGATGGAGGTGAGTGGAATTTAAACAACAACATCTCTTTCCATAAACAGGAAGGCCTGTGTGACAAACTAGGGCTGTGGGGTTGTGGAGAAGACAGGGCATGAACCCAGCAGGGAGGGTCTAATGAATGACACTATCCAGTAGTACTATGGGAAATGTAGGATCTTGTGTTTTTGGAGTCTGACCCATGCTAGGGACTAAAGGGCAGCTATTCTCAGCCTCTATTGATTTGATTTGGTCTTTTATTTTTCATCTGTCTCTCATGAATCCTTTATATTAATAGAAGTGTGAAACTAAACAGCTGGAGGACCTCTTTAACAGAACTTAACAGAGAACTCGTGACTTGAAGTCTAGACTTTCAGTGAGCCTAAAGTAGTCGCGATATAACTGTGATTAAAAAAAGAAACTGAAACAGCAGTTTTATTTTGTTAGTGGTGTTTTGACTCTTGTTGGCGAATCAGATCCCCCTGTGTGTTTCTGAATACAATCTTTGCTTATGGTGTTTGAATTTGTTTAGCAGCGTGCACCCTGGCCCACTTCCACCCATAGTTCCTGATGGGGATTCACTCAGTCAGACTTCTGCTCCACTTTCTCCTCACAGTTCCGTCTTTGACCCACTTTGATTCACCTCAGTCTCCTCAGCGTCCCGTTCGAACCACCTCCGAACATGGCGACACTGGATGAAACATCACTGAATTATGGATGTATAAACGGCAATATTCCACACAGAAATCCCTTGGGGGAATGAAGAGATGAGCGTGAGGTTGCGTCATCAGAGGATGGCAACTACATGGTAAACGGTGCGTTCAAGAAGAGCGCAGAAGGTCAGAAGCAGAAAGCTCCCTGTATGGCTGAAGAGAATGAGTACAGCTGTGGGAGATTAACATGTGAGATACAGCCAGAGCCAGTGTAAGAGAGAATGAGAAAAGATGCGGAGGGTGGGCGAGGAGGAGATGAAGCAGTGATCTCATGATAAGCCTGATAGAAAGAGAGCTCAGAGTTCTCCCAGGGAGCAGGTCGAGGGAGGTGGATGGATGCAGCAGACAGCACATCGGGCACCCCTGCCATCAGCGGGACCCCGGCACCGGCAGAGGGCCTGCGGCCGGGTAGGTGCCAGTGCAGATGCAGATGAACGAGCGTCAGAGAGAAACAATTGGGCAGGGGGCAGCGGGATGGGCATGAGGGGAGGCAGATAGAAGGAGAGAGGGAGCTAGGGAGAGGGTACCATCCCTGCTGCTCTTTATCGCAGCCATTGATCGTGGCGTGTGTGCATTGATCCAAGTCGACCATCTGCTAGAGTTAGATAAGCGTGCGAGGGCCTGGGCATTGTGCTGTCACTCATGGAGTGTGCACTAAGAGAGAGAGAGAGAATGAGCGAGATAGAGGGAGAGCGAGATAGAGAAAAAGGGAGTGGTGATGTTGAGGAAGGAGGGGTGCTTTGGCTGCAGGGAATTATGGGGGCAGGATTAGCCTCCTCACTTGCAGGAAACAGAATTTTAAATGGCTGTCTCCTGGCTCCCTCACACACATACACGCACACACACACACACACCACCCCAATGTGTCTTCTCTCCCTGCCCCCACACTGACTCCTTGTACACTCTCTATTACAATGAACTTCATCAGAGCAGCTCCCGAGTGTGTGTGTGTGTGTGTGTGTGTGTGTGTGTGTGTGTGTGTGTGTGTGTGTGTGTGTGTGTGCGTGTGCCCCCAGAGGCCATGCAGTGGATCGTCTCGATAACTTTGGTGGCCTTGAGCTTCGACCCTCATCTCTCATATACTTTCTCATTCCTCTCCCCTCAGTGACTCCAACAGTCATAAGAAAGGGAATTCCACTTCATCAAGACATCTCATTTCACATTCAAGTCTCATCATCATCATCATCATCATCATCATCATCATCATCATCATCAAAATCGTCATGGTGGCTCTTATCAGATGCCGATGCAATACGTCTTTCAAGTTCAATTTTTGGAAATTTCTGATGCAATTTGGTTTCTAGAGATGGCACAAAAAACATCAAATTTGGGCAAGACTACAAAAATCATGAGCAACTACAGCCTGATTACTAAGACATACAACCAGGCTGTCTCATGTGGAAATATCCAAGTAGGTAACTCTTGTTTAAGGAGCCTGGAGCACATTTTGTTCATCATTTCTTAAAAATTACTTTTGATCCACCAGCAAAAGGAGTCCTCGGAAGCTACAATCCACACTGTTTTTTTGAGTTGTTCACATTTGGCTGCCTTTTTGTTTTACTGGCTAATCCAGCAGGATTTAGAAAGAAACAATATGGTGTATCACAGTCGGTATTTGTGTACAACGGTAAGCCCATGTGCATTCGGCTGAGTGGCACCTGTCCCCTTCCCCCTGGCTTGCAGTCTTTCTAGAAAATGGAAAATACGGAGGATTCGGGAAATATTTTGGTTGCCAGGGAGACCTATAAAAGAGCAACTGCAGCAGCATCAGGGCCCGACCTGAGGGGGAGAGTGGCAGCAGAGGGAGCGTGTGTTCTCGCAGCGATGGAGCCCACCATGCCCCCACCCTCACCCCAGAGCTCACCCTATCTTCTGTGCAACTGTCTTTAAGTCTATTCTGCTCTGTTGTTGCAACTTTTTCTTTGCTCCATTTTCCTCTTTAGAATTTGCACATTGGGGTCCAACGCACAAGGCCGCTGCTTTGTGGGAGGGTGGGGGTGTTTTTGATGTGAAGGCGAAAGTGGTATGGAGGGATTAGTGTGGCCGGTTGGATCATCTTACAGCCGCCGACCCCCCCCCCAGACTCGTGGACAATGGGGATTAAAACTTCTCTTATTCTTCGGCCCCAAACGGCAGGATGACAAAGACTGTATTCCTCTGGGTCTTTTAACACCGGGCTGCACAGCTGAAGTTGCGGACGGGGCGGGGGTTGGGGGCCTGGGCAGGGGTCTTATACAGAAAATTAATCCTATGGAATTTTCTCCTCATTGCAAATGGAGATTTGTAGCTTTTGCCTTGCTATCTTGGCCAATCCCACATAACGCATCAGTGTCACTCAATAGAGGATAACAGCATCCGGTGGAGTGAATGTTTATATCTGAGGCACCCAGGGGCCAGACACAGCTGATACGCATCTACATCCATGCAGCAGCACAGCTTCAAAGGGAAGGTGTCAATGGCTCATTTGGAATAGATGTGATAGATTAATTATATTTCACTTACACTGGCATCCCACAGCACAGCTTCTTTGCTAATCACAAGGCCCAGGCAAAAACACCACCAGGCCTCGATTTCTTCCTCATCATTTCACTTAGCAGTGCCGGACTTGGATTCTCTGCACGCAGAGTCGGGGTGTTTCTCAGCTGAAATTGACCATTAAAATGAACGTCGTGTATTGTGCGTGCTAGGTCATCTCACAAATCATCTGAACGTCAATCACCTGACTATTAGAACCTGCCTGCTGCTCTGTGACTCCACCACCAGTCAACAAAAAGCGACTTCTAGGATCAATTATGCCCGGGTCTAAACTCACTCTGCCATCATCACATTGTATTGTGTTGTTGTTGTTGTTGTTGTAGGTTGGCTTTATCCCACCGGAGGAAACTCACAATGTCACTCTGTTCTCTTATACTGATGAATGGAAAAATGCAATGTTGTCTTTGGGGGTTGACGGCGAGCAATTTCCAACAACAAATGACAAACTACCCCCTCCTCCACCCGGGTGTGTGGCAAAATTGTTTCTCTAATAAAAAAAAAATGCATCTTTTGATTGTGAGGGTGGAGATATTTTAAATATATGCATATTATCTTTCTCTCTTTCACCCTAGCCTCTCTCACCCCCTCCCCCCTCTCTCTCCTATCGCTCTCCCCTCTCTCTCTCCCCTTCTCTCTCTCTCTCTCTTACACCCTCTTCTCCCCTCTCTGTCTCTTGCTCTCTCGCTCCCCCTCTCTCTCTTTGCAGTAAATAAAAGATTAAAATGACTGTTCTAAAAACACCGACTGGTCACCAGAAGATAATTGTTTCAGCTTTGTTTACTGTGCGTGAATGTTTTCTCCCTTTTTAGTCCTTTTTTCTTTTTCATTGTGTCCATAATTAAAATTCCTTTATTTTCAAAGTAGTTCTAAAAGAGGGAGCTAAATTGCCTTTTCTGTGTTTATGTTGTCATTGGCCCGCTGTCGGGAAGGGTAGAGGAGGGGGAGGATGGGAGACAGCAGCAATGTCCTTGGGCTGGATGGAAGATCAACTTTTAGTGTATAGTACATGGCATATATACCACAAATATGTGTGTTCACGGCAGGCAAGCAAGTTAATGTGCATTTTTATGTATATGTACATTCACAGATGCACATCTGCTGCCACCAGACATTGTTTGCTCATTTTAATGCTAAGATTCACCAAAAAAAAAAAAAAATCAATTCTTACTTTTGTGCTTCTGAATTAAATTCCCATCTGTCTTTTGTGAGGAGGTGCCTGCCGGGTGGGCTAATCTAATATCTTCAAATTGGTCGTTACACACAATTGAGGTGTTGATGGATCCCAACAACAACACTATGTAAATGTGAATGAAAATTACAAGAGCCACTCTAACACCTTATAATGAACACAGCGTCTTCTCAAAAACACGCTGCACAAACACTGACCTGAAACATGCTTATCTGGCACAGGCGGCAGAAATGAATTTCCGGAAGCCTGACTTTCATGCACATTGATGAAGCCACAGTGCAGCTCCCGTTCGCTTCCCACAAGCAGGCTGTAAGTCTACACCTCCTCCTCCCCCTTCTCCTCAAGCAATGTCAAAACTGAGAATGCATTTGATGATCAGGGAACTCATTAGAAAAAGGTGACAATGAGGTTTCACAACTCTGAATTTCCACCAGCTAATTTTCCACATCTCCCTTTGCTACCCAGAGCACGGCCAGGGACACTGACGTGGTCTGCCTTTGAATGACTAGCTGAGACTCCTGGAGGAAGGGATCGGAGGGCCTTTTGCCCCTGATTCAAGCCAGCAAAGGCCAAAAACAACACCACATTATAAGTCCTCATATATAACTCACCCACAGGTCCGAGACCAGGAATGTTCACGCATACATACACTACACACAGATACACAAACATACAGACAAGCTCCACTGTATGATCGCAGTCCCCTCACCCCTGCTTGCAGTGCTATCCCTCTTCTGCTTAGCCAGGCGCCCATAATTGAATCTCAGGTTGGGATTAATTCTAGGGGCTGCACTTGACTCGGTCAAAAACAACTATTACAGGGAGGCAATGTATTTTTTTACACAGCACTTCACATTGATTAGGTAATGTGCAGCGATGAGAGATGCATTGGATTCTAGATGACTGTCATTTGCATTAAATGAGGGGTTTGCCGCATCCAGGGGAGAGGGGCTGCCTGACACCAAGCGGAACAGACTGAATGACACTTTCCATAATGTACTCAGAGCAACACACACACACACCTGCATGCACAAGTGCACACACAACACAAGCATACACGCAAGTCTGTGCGCATATATACATGCCAACCTCGTAACTCAAATAAACACAGCTGGTTATATTGTGCTGGTTCAGTAATGTGGAAAAGGGTACAGGGAACAACAGTAGATTGCAAGGACATGATCATAGTTTCTCCAAATATAACTCCTCTGCTGTCATTCCAAGGATGAGCTCAATGAAATGTAGTGTGGTCTCAGGGGAGCAAGTGGTCCAGGGAAAGCTAAGGCCTGTTTCATCGCAGGGTGAAAAGAAGAAGAGGCGAGAGGATGGAGGGAAGGAGGGAAAGCAGAAGTGGCTGGTGGTTGGGTTTGTTGGGGGGGTGTAAAAAGGCCCTCTTTCAGTTTTGAATGAGAGCAAGAGAACGTTTTTCTTGCCTCCTCCCGTCGTGCTGTCAAACTCGATCAGCACTGAGGAGCAGTGACGCTGCTCACCTCCCAGACTCCCCCTCTGCACAATGGAGTCTGCAAGGACCCACCATGCATTTCACATTCAATTTAGCCCTCCCCAGGACATGGCTGTCAGGGTCAGCATCGGCGGTATGAGACAAGGCTGGGGGTGGAGGCCAATGTCTTGAACTGTGGCAGGTTTCGAGGGGAGGAGGGGTGTAATGACAATGCTGATGGGTTTGGGCTCATAGTCCAGCGAAGGGGTGCTGGTGTTGGTCTGGTTGGAGGGAGGTCGGCGGGGACAGAAGATCCAAGGAGAATGGACAGGAGATTTGGGGTGAAAATGGGGGTGATGGAGGGTGGCCTCCTCCCAATAATAAAAAAACTCCAAAAGAAAGGTCTGGCTTGGGCCTTTATTCGATGGAGCTTATGCTGCTTTCCATGGGGTCCTCAATGGGAGCTAGGAGACTGTTACTCTGCCGAAGCCCATTAGCTAGTATTAGGAGCGTCCACACATCCGCACAAGGAGATTTGAGACAAACCCTAAACAGCCCACAATAACCACGAGGTACAAGCCTTCAGCCTTAAGACCTCAGCTTGGCCCAAAAGGGTCTTGAATAGACGCGCCCCAAATCATGTTGTTGAACAAATCAGGTATTAAGGAGAGAGGAGTTTGTCCGAATTTACTTTCCCTAAAGACTTTAGTTAAGCTAGTTACTGCGGGGCTTTAGTTAGGCGTCGGTTGCTTGTGTGTGATTGTGCATGTGTGAGGGGCCATCATTCTTCAGACATCTTACACTATGACACCCTACAACCCACCCCCCCCCACCTCCCTCCGGCAACATAAACCCTCTCACCCTCACACATATAAACACAGCCTCACTGAAGCCTAAATTCACTCACTCCAAACAATGGGCTGCTATTGGCAATTAAATGGCATTTGGCGATCCAGGGTGCAAGTTAATGGTATTACTGTTGCGATTCTTCTCCTGAATGGCAAAACGGATTTCCCTCTCCACCAATAAAGCACTACTCACTGTCTTACCAGCATTACATAGCTTACCTTGGGCTTATGATTCACGGCCTTCCGATTACCATTTGAATATTTCCTTTTTCCAAAGCGCTGGCAGTTGTAGTTTTAGGTGCTGCTGGGCCTCCCGCTATTCACGGGTGAGGAGGCCGGGCTGTCGTCACCCATCGCAGGCCTGTCGGTCAAGCCGGCCAGTGCTCTCCCACAGCCCATCACCGGACAACCACCCAGGTAGATATGCTGTAGTCCTTACTCACACTGCTGTTTGGATTTGTCACTCACGGCCTATAGAAGCTTGAAGCATCAAGACAAACTGTTTAACACGCATCAGTAGCCTTTCAGGAGTGACGGATGCTTTACAATTTGAGGAGTCGTGAACAAAAAGTAGTTATAAACCCATGAAAGCCTTTTTAAAATCACCTTTATGTTCTTAAAATTAGTCAGATTTTCCCTCTGATTTTTTTTTCTATTACAACCAGTAGCAACATGGAAAAGTGGGAGACTGAAGCATTTTTATTCCTCACCAGTGGTTAAATAATTTGCCTCCAATAGGTCTCCCATCTCTCTCTTTCTCCATATCTCTTGTTTGTCCAGGGATCCGGTTTGGCAGGCGCCTTTTCTATGGACAAGATGCTTTGAGAGGAATATGAAAAGGCAGATTTAAAGGTGACGGCTGGTCAGAGAGGGGAGAGAGAGAGAGAGAGAGAGCCTGGTTATCACAGCTATGCGACTACATCCAGAACTCTCCCTCCCCATTTCACCCTCAGCTGAAATGAACAAGAGAGGAAATGCTGAAATGTAACAAAGTCACAGCGAGAAAGGTCTGGTCCTAACAAAGATGAATGAAATGATGAAAGAACTGAAAAGCTCAGGGGAAATATCTAATGTATTTCTCTCCTGCTCATTTCGTTCCCTCCTTTATTCTGGTCTGAAGCACATTCTCGCAATATGAAGTGAGCCTCAAACTTTATTACAGAGCTACTGCCAAACCTCAAATGCATGTATGTTGAAATATAATCTCCCCACTCCAATATGGGACAAAAAACTGGCCATTTTGTTGTAGGGGCCAATTAAATAATGATTCCCATTGAAGGAGCAGGGATGATGGTCGGCCAAGGACAATACGTAGGAAAGGCTCGGAGATCAGTTGAGGGTTTGTTTATAGAATTGGTTCCCACAAGCACTAGAGGGGCTCCCTTAACTTGACAGACCAAACAGATCAGGCGGAGAACAGAGCAGGCCCTGTCAATAGTGAGGATTATGGGAACGGCTGTTTGGCCTCCAACCATTTTGCCCGCCAGAAGACACAAGAGGGCTCCAGTTTGATTCAGTTCCACTCTTATTGTCAAGTGTCTCTGGCTCTAACAGGCCCAGGCTCTAGCAGACAGACTGACAGAGATTTGGCGATTGACCTACTGAATTGCAATGACTCAGACTGTTATTTTTGCCTTTTTTTATATAAACATTTGAATAAGCAGTACCGTGGGCTCAATTTTGAATCAATGTAAAACACAAAATGTATCTTGACGTTGTCTTTTCCATGAATTGTCATCACACCAGCTCACTTGGAGCAGTTCTACGTCATGCTTTGTTAACATCCAGAAATGTAAAGAAAAATGCATGCGATCATGCACCCTGCCTCCATGACACCCTCTTTTAAATTGCCCTGAGCCTAATCGCCAATATGTGCATTCATGGGCTGCAGGAAGATGGCGTCTCACTGGTATTGCTCTGTTCCTCTGGGACCTGACTGGTATTGCAGTGCAGTTTAAGCCATTTCAGCCACAGCTATGATCTTAATTAGCTACACCTAAAGCCCATCTCTTCCCCAGACAAGTCTAATTAAGCCCAGCGCCTTTCCCCAGCCAGAGCCCCTCTGCTGGCTAAAAGGGAACCCACAATCTCTTGTCCGAGGATTACAACCTGGGATACATCACAGGCAATCATCTTCCCCCACAGCCCCAAAACCCTTGGTCGCTGCCCCCCCAACCTTGTTTCATGAAAGGCACAATGCTATTTCCCCACTAATTTGCTGTGTGTGTATTAAACAGCCTCTTCACCCAAGTCAAAGAGGAGAATCCCTCTTACAGGAGTCTTAATAAGTCCAGGGCAGAGAGGCTAACCGTGCAGCAAAGAGCAGTCGTTCCTTTGTACATGGCAGCAGTCGCTCAAGCTAAACGGCTTGTTATTAGTAGATGGGGGTGTAGCTTTTCTGCATTAGTTCGAGCGGTGTCTCTTGCCTTCCTTGTGAGGCTCCAACTTTGTGTGAATGAATTGAAAGGCGCGCTTTCTTAATTGGATAGTTCCCTTAACCCGGCGAGGATCTTTGATCCTTATTGTAAACTTTCATTGTTGTCCATCAGTCTTACGGCAGCTACTGCAATTGCTGGGTCTCATCTTAGCATCCTAAACTCCTTAGTGTTAGTATCAGCTCAAGCTCTTAGCGCTGGATAAGCCCTTGCTAATGTCATAATGGTGATGATTTGGCTGAGCCCTCCGGCGTTATGTCAATTCAGCCGAGGGAAGTAAGAGCCACAATTAACAGAAATTAGCTAAATGCTATTGAGTGGTTCTGCATATTTGAGGGCAGGGCACTGACCCTAACAACCCCACACTGTGTTGCCAATCAATTATATTTTCTCTGCTGCAGGCCAACTTCATGATTGCGAGCATCAGGCAGAATCATCCAGTCGATTATCCAAGTAGCTGTTAGCGGTAATCTTTTGGGTCTGGATGCTTTTTGCCTCATCATCAGTTCACCCTGAACAGATACAAGTACGCTCTTGGATGAATGATGCGCCAATAATAACATGAATGTCAGGGCATGAGACAGACATATTAAAAGTTCATTGTACTAGTGAGTAAACCTGAACACTTAAGAATCAAAAGCAAACCGTTTCAGTATTTATGGCAGTGGTTTATAACGAGGAACACAGCGGAAGACGTTATTGGCTGCACCCACCGCTGAAACAGCTGAAATGACTCTCACTTTGAAGTTCCTTAACAGACTTGTGGGTCAGACCTCCTGAGGAGACAGAAAGACTCAATTCATCAGGGTGCAATGGAAGTGAAAGTAGAATACTCTTCATGTCCAATCACTGGAGGGGGGCCTGAGGAAGAGCAAGTGTGTGAGGCTGGAAGTGAGTCTGCTGCAGGAAAGACGGAGCAGAGCAGAGCCGAGGAGTGTGTGGGGATCTCCTGCGAGGAGGCCAGCCCTGGGTGGTTCTCACTGAAAGCCTATTTGTGGATGAAAGTGCAGCAGCCCTGGGGTCCACTCGCACAGAGAGACGGGGCCAGTGATTAAGGGGGCGCGAGGGCAGGACGGCCCTTTAATTTGGGGCTGCGGAGAGAAGGGGGGCCAGCACTGGTGTATCTGTAGCCAGACAATGGCGATTACCTTCCTCTTTATCTGGCGGAGAGGGGGCTTTGAGAGAGCAATCTGAGGAGCGGAGGAAATGGCACGACACAGGATTAGTGGCACAACAGGACGGTAAATTAAATGTTGGAGATGAAAGAATGAGGCTCTGACATGCATCAATAGAGAGCATTTGCTGCATTCTAATAACAGCAGCCGAGGAGAAATACCTGTAGAGATTAGTGTGTGTGTGAGAGAGAGAGAGGGGAAAGATACACAATCATATAAATGACTTTGGACGTCTTTTGTCATGTGACAACCCTCAGCGGGGGAAGCAAACAGGAAGGGTGTGTTTATGACCATGAATGTAACTCTTCTATAAGATGTGTGCGTGAGAGAGAAATGGTGCCAGCAGGTCATGATTGCACAAACACACTGAATGTATAAATGTGAGTGTATTTTAACCCAGTTTATCCATTGCACAGTCCATAGAAACGGTTGTATAGTACCTCCACCTGGTCAGGTAAATGCTGGCTTTGCAGAGGTATCACTTCAGGAGAGCGTTAACTCAGAATGATGACAAATGCACAAATGAGCAAACAAGCAATAGCTTTGTAACAGTATACATTATTATCTTAACAAACTTATTAAGAATCTTTGTTATTCTTAGTGTTGAGTTATTTTCACAATTCATTCGTCGTTGGATTAATCCTATAGTATCATGTAATTTATCTGCTCCTATCATTGTCCAAGCAAGGACAAATTGATATGTAATGACACTAATCATCTTGATCTGCTATCAAACAAATCAAATAAAGTACGTGGTCTTTGGACATAATCGCTTAAAAATCACTTTTTTGAAATCGGAATATATTAATGACTAAACATGAATTTACAGATTATTTCTGTGCAGGGGGAAAAAAAAAGCTAAAACCAGTCTCAGGCAACCTGTAATTATTACACTGATGGTTATGCCAATCCTGATGAACTTGAGTCAGAGGTTAACCTGAAATTTGTATGCATTCTGGATTCATATCTCTACCATCATGCCGTAAATACAGACATTCAATGAGAAAGTGTGCAACCTAAAAAATCTATTCTGACTGGTATTAGTCATTGCCATTTGGTTTCTTAAGTTAAACACAGTACACATTTTTTTTTGTACTCCTCCTACTTGAAACAAAATTTTCAGGATTTTTTTGTGGAACATTTCGATTTGCTGAAGATTATGGGAACCCCATATTTCCTTTCCATACAAGAGGATTAGTACTATCATCTGGTCAAATAACTCACTTTTCACACGACATTTACATGGAGTGATGTAATCGCCATAATTCATAGTTAGTATTCATGTGGAGGTCCAATGCAGATGCCAAAACCCCCAAAATCTAAAAGGCATGCAGCATCATTTCCTGGCCGCCTAATTTGAATATGAGTATGTGAGTGTGGGTATATAATTATGAGGCTGGCACCTATCAATACAAATGCTGTACTGCATAAGACCCTCAGCACCCCCAGAATGATCATCAACAAGCCCCTGTCGACTCCCACATGACACCAGACACAGTTAGAGTCTCCTACGCAACACTTTACATTCATCCAGGCCCCAACATTACAAAATAATCCTGCATTCATAGATTACCCAACATAACTGCTCAAATTAGTTATTTCCTGCAGCCTCCATGGATCCAAAGTGGACCCAAACAAATCAGTGACTTGATGCAATTAGTGGACATTATTAAAAGTTTTTTTCTTCTGCGTTAGAGTTTAGACATTTACAAACAAAAAAATAATATTCAAACACATTCAAGTCATCATTAGTGAAAAATCAATTTCTCATTAGCATCTAGCATTGTGACTGACAGGTATTATAGATAAAACTGAGAACATAAAAACAGAGATGAATATGACAAAGTCATGAAGGGAAAGAAAGAGTAGAGACGAAGCGTCTGACGCACGACAGCGACAGCTGACGGGGAGCGAGCGAAAGCAGGTCCTGAACGCGGGCAGAAATGATTCAATCAAAGAGTAGCTTTATCTAGGTTATTACTACACTGAAGCAGGATGATGAAGAGGAGGTTCGCCTTAATCTCAACCACAATGGAGGGGAACAAAGGCGTACTTACAAGCACTATCAGCCACAAATATCAAATCAGCTCTAGCTGCACCTAATCCTGCCAGACAGCATTGTTGATTCAGTGAACCTGCGGTCAGAGGCATACACGGCCATAACGTGCAAAGAAGGGACACACACTGACTCACACAAGTACACACATACACACATATGTGTATGGACTTTCACACAGATGGTGGCAGTTTACCTTCCATCAGGTGAGAGCTACAATATGTCTCATGTCTTATGTCTCATGTGATGTCTTGCCTTCGAATTGTTTTAACTGTGTCACAGCAGGCAGTAATTTCATTGTTCTTACTTCAGTAGAATTCATACTGTTGACATATCATGAATATTACAACACCCACTCTGAAAAGTCGTGACGCTACATAAAACATAAGTAAAAACAGAATGCAATCACTTGCAAACAGACTGTGTTTATCAACAACAGCTTTACAAAGTGTTTCCATGTAGTAATATCCTTAAGACAGTCATGTGTTCACAAAGACTCATGCCCGCTTGTGACTGACTGAGCCTTTCCAGGATGCCCCTTTCATACCCAATCATGATCCTATCACCTGTTACCAATGAACCTGTTTACCTGTGGAATGTTCCTAACAGGTGTTTTTGGAGCATTCCACATCTTTCTCAGTCTTTAGCTGCTCCTGTCCCAACATATTTGAAACGTGTTGTTGCATCACATTCAGAATAAGCAGATATTTACAAAAACCTATGGAGCTGATGAGGAAAACATTAAATATATTGTCTCTGTGCTCTTTTCAATTCAAAGGATCAGCAGGTTATCACATTCTGTTTTATAGAGGTTTAACACAGTGTTCCAACTTTTTTGGGTTGTAGGCCAGTGGTGTAATACAGTCCACTTCTACTTCAGCAAGTACTGACTGACACTTACTTTTTAAGTACCTCTGATGCATATGTGTGCTCCAACAGCATATAGTATCATTAAAAGATGCTCATTTGTTACCACTGCACCACCATCACAAGACAATCTGTAAGACCATATACCAATGCATGTCCTATCATTCCCTGTCAAAACCGCTCTTCAGATCTATGACACACTTCATGACCTCTGAACTTTTCAACACCCTCGTCCTCAGGGCCCTGTCCACAGTAACAGCAGCAGTGGTGGGAACGTCCTTGCTCAGGATGGCACTTGGCAGAGGGAAAAGGACACTGGCAACTTCATTATCCCACAATAACAGGCTAATTATTGTGTTTGTTAGCAACAAATCAGAGCACAACAGACTGCATGTCCCTGTCCTGTTTTGAGCATCTTAATTACTTACCCCCCCACACCCCCATCCCTCTCTCTGTTGCCACTGCTGCTGTTGTTATTTAGCATATAAAAGGCAACAGCTAATTGTCTGGACTATAAATATTCGGCATGCAATTAGCGTCCTGGCCTGCCTCTGCGTTGTGTTATCACCTCGCTGTTTGGTACGTGGTGCAGACCGCACACTCAATTCTCCATATCTAATGGGAGTTTGATAGCAGCACAGAACCTTTGTTTCTAAGAACAAATGACAGCGAACGCCTCCCTGTCGTCTCGCCCCTCCACTTGGCTTTGAGGAAAGAACACATCCACATCATCGCTTGAGTGAGGGAGCACTGGAAGGTTAATGCCACATAGATTGCACCTGTGAAAGGTGTGCTGCATTAGGTAAGGCAACTTTAGTTGTACAGCACATTTACATACACAGAGGAAATTCAAAGTGCTTTACATAATGCATTGACAGAACTTTAAAATGAAAGAAAAACAGCATAAAACATTAAAATGTAATTTTAAAAGAATAAAGCCCTTTTTAAAAGAAGTTAAAAGGGTCAAGGTCAGGACTGCTGTGTATGACTGAGAATTAAAGAGAATTTTTGTTGTATTCTGAGAAAAGAACTTGTATTTCACCTATTGTCTCCTCTTTAGTACTGCAACAAAGAGGGAGTTCACACCACTCTTGGTGACAACAAAGTCAGCTCCACTATTGCAAGTGAAATGTCAAAAATGAAACGTTTCCTACTGGCCTCAGGGAGAGAAAAGAAAATGAGCAAAAGCATGAGAGAGGGTCATGAGGGGACAAAGAAAAAGAGGAGCTGAAACACCAGTTTCTGCAGACGCTCTCCTCCACCTCACCTAAAATCAAAGAAAGACTGGCTGAGGAGAGGTGCAGGAGAGAGACGGGGGTGGATGGGTAAGAGAGTCTTCACGGATGATTGCTGCCCAGTTTGGGCTGCTAAAGTGCAGACGTGAACTTCTTTCATCTCCCTTCAGGGTCACTGTCCATGGAGGGAAGGGTCCCGTCATCCTGCTCTCACTTCTCCACAAGCTTCCCAGCTCCTGAAGATTCCCACCTAACAGAGCCAAGGCACCCTGTGAGAGTACAACAGCAAACGCAGCGGGAGCAACATCACCCTAAAGCTGATGGCTGAACTACGGGCAGCTCAGAGTGAAGGCATCACATGGCCTGAGGGAGGTGAGAAAAAGGCCATTTTTTGCTTTCACAGTAAAGGAGGCCATTAAGAAGTTCACTTTAGGAAAAAACAAAAAGTTTGACTGGATGGAGAAAAACACAGAAGTAAACTGGCTGTTTGGTATGATTTTTAAATGTATAATGAGTAGAACTATGATGAGCGAAAATACAGAAGAAAACTCTTGAGACCGCCGTCCTCCAAAGTGGGGAAAACCCAAAATTACTGATGAAACACAAAATAAAGCAGGTGGAGATTTGGCAGCGTGGAAAGAGGCGGAGAATGAGTAAGGCTGACCCCAGTCTGTGTGGAGAGGCCGACTGGAGCCTGGAGGCTCGTTAGAGGCAAGATCCTGAGGGCTCCTAATTGGGCTGGCCAGGGCCAGGCAGTCTGGGAGAGAGAGAGGGGAGTCAGTCTCAAGATCTGGGTTTGGAGAGGAGGAAGATGGAGGGGTGTGGGAGTTAATGGTGAAGGGGGCTTTCCAAGTCACATGAAAGTTTGTGGGGATGAATGTGCCATAATTAGATTAATAAGTAGCTTAATTTATCGCAGCAGAGGATATCAGCGGCTCCACATTAGAGGCAGGCCAGAAGATTAGCCTCGATCGGCGTTTCCAAAACACGATTAGCCCCCCGGCACAAAGACCAGGCTCTTTCACAGGTTCCTACCACAAGGGCTGGGATTAGAGAAACATGTTGAATAATCAGCAGTGGCCCTGCATGCTCCTCTCAAGTCGGCACCGCAGCCAGGGGTGCCGTGCAACCCTTTGCCCCCTCTCTGTCCTGCACACAACACTTATCAATTAGACTATTACAGGGCCAATTAAAGTCAAGAGCAGCTACACTAACACCAGGTTTGCCTGTACCACCCAGGTTCAGATACACACCTCCTGCATGTTCACTTTATCCACCTGCACCTGCCGATACACGAGCCATTCTTCAACAATATCAATAAAATCAGTGGATGGGCAGTATTCACCCAATGGCATTTGTCCATGAAGTCAAGCCCAGTCAATTAGCATCTTCTTGTGTGTATGGCCACTAAGTCATTTGGATATCCCAAGAGCCCCTGGGGACACACAGCTTCATGGCTAATTGATTGTCCCTCCAATCTCCTCTAGAATGCCAATAAAGACCTCAGCATATGCTCGCTCCAGTCCCAACCACCAGCCACATGCATCATGAATGCAGTACTCTTGCTAAGCTTTAGATCCCTTGATCCTCTATATCCTCCACATCCGGACTCTTGTTTGGGGAAAAAAATGGATGAAAAAAATTGATGGGCCTTGAGCCAAGATCTTTGCAAAGTAGCCCATCTATAGTAGAGAGGTTGCAGCTGTTAGTTATATGTTGATAGTCTACTCAAGCAATATCTCATGGATTTGTTGTTCTTGTACTGAGTACGAGTATGGGATTTGTCAAATAAGCAAAATGCCACCTGGGGCCACAGTAACATATCTTTAAGAGGTTCACTTGACCAGTCTTTGTTTGTATTTTGCAAGGGACATGGAGAGGGCAAGCATTTCAGTCGGGATATATATCCCAAGCCAGTGCATATTAGTCCCAAACTGAGAACCTCTGGGCACCACATGAGCACATTTAGAGTGTCTAATGCCACTTCTGCTGCGTATAAGCTATTCTTCACATGGTTTATACTTCTCAGAATCTTGGTATTGTAAAATATATACCAAATATCGAAGAGAACTTCATGCTACAGCAACAAGAAGCTATTTCTTGTGACTACTGGTGTGGACATCCCTTCATGAATACGGCCCGTCTACTCCAGGGCGTGTTTATAAATCACTGAGTTGACACCACATTGTCAGGGAGATGAGTCCTGTTTACCCTTGAAAAACCAGCAACTTTCACATTTCCTGCAGCTGTGCCGCCACTGCGGGCCAATTATCCTGTGTGACTATGCAGCACCATGCATTGGTGATAATGTGCACAGAGTCAACATGTCCTACAGACTGGGTTCGCTTGCAGGGGTTGGCCTCAGCAAGCCCCAGCCCACCCTGCCACACAGGTCACTACAGCAGGGCTCACCTCTGTTAGCTAAGCTGGAGGCTGGATCTGTGTGTGTGCCTGTGTGTGTGTGTGTGTGTGTGTGTGTGTGTGTGTGTGTGTGTGTGTGTGTGTGTGTGTGTGTGCGTGTGTGTGTGTGTGCGTGTGTGTGCACTCAAGTGTGGAGATCTGAACTTATGTGGAATTTTATCACTTTACCAGAACTACCACTTCAACCACAGCATACTGAAACTGGAGTACAGATAGAACTTAATGTATATAGAGCATAGGTTTTTGTCTTTGCAATTACATTGTTGTAAATAAAACTATGTTTGAAGTGCACTCTAGTGTCAGCACTTTCTTATCCTCTGTCTTTCCTTAACTAAACCTTTAATACTTCCAAGCTCTTTATTCCACTCTATTATATGAATTAGTGCTTAAAGCAGAAATCAAGCTTAGTTTGACTTTTTAAATTAGTATCTTGACCTTTGAAATCCCTCAGTGGCATCAGATTGTCAAATTGAAAAGGTTGGCTGGAGTTAAGGAGAGGACTTGCCTAGCTGGAGCTACACCTGAGTGAAAGGTAAAAAGCGGTTTAGGAATACAGTATGTGCTGCGGAGAGAAACTGACCGCTCAGAGACCTTGTTGAAACCTTGTCGGTAACTTTCAATCCTTCTTTAAGTGTGACTGAAAAGGAAAGAAAAAACACCTCTTGCATAGATTAGGTTGGTATCTACAAGTTAGCATTGATAACATACCAGGCCGTGATGGCCTGTGTTGCCAGCTTCACCAGCGGACAGGCAGCTCTCTCCAAAACCTCACCCCAGCAGCACAGCCCAGCACCCCCTCTGCACTCTGCTTGTTAGATAGCAGCTGTTACACTCTTTCCTGGTGAAGCAATGTCTGTTGCTGAACAAACGAGGGAAAACAAACAAACCCTGGGCTTGATCAGGCCATGTGCAGTGTGCGGCGTGTTGTGCGCCCTGCTCCGCTCTGCTAGCTACCCCGGCAGCTAGCCTTCGCCATGCACCAAATTAGAAAGCCTCGCCATCAGGCAGACAGCTGGCAGCCTTCCCCCGGGAATGCCAATTAAGTTTGTAAATCATTTAGACAACAAAACTGTACAAGAGAAAAACATCCCATAGAGGCGGACGTCCCCACAACTCCCAACAGTCCTCACCATGACCTCGACTGTGCACCCCCTCCCCCCCCATCTGCAGCAGCCTCAGGAAACACCACCTCAGAGCGCACACGGGCCCAAGAGATCAGCAAATATGCTGGGAGAAATACATGAATACCAAATCAAAGCCATTGATTTTGTCATGCTAATGTGTTGTTATAGCAAATTAAGATATGATGTTTTATTAATAAGTTGGCGCCTACTCCATCAGATAAAAAAAATGGCAGCAGTCTTCTCCTGAACAGTCACATATTGACATCTCCACAGTACTGTAGTCCTGATCATGTATTTGGACAATAGACAGGAAGGCACTGAACCTGCCATTGTTGTCTTCTTATGCCACACACAGTGTTGTAAAAACTAAACCACAGAGGGCAGCTTCAAACTTTAGCACGACGCCTGATCAAGTGTCCAAACTGGTAACCTGAGTTTTTAGCCTTAGGGGAAGAAAAGCTGGGTAGGGATTAGAATAATACCTAAGTAGCTTTCTGAAAATTGAACCCTTGAGTAGGAAAGGAATATGGTGGCCTAAGGCAAGAGTGTGACCCACGCTCTCCTGCTGAATGCTCGCACTCAGACTTGTTGTTTGTTCATCCCGGCAGCCCACTCCACAGTTGTTTCAGTGTGACACACCGGGATGTGACAGACAGAGTGACAGCGTGAGTAACTAATTGAGACGGGACGCAGAAGAAATCCTCTGAGCCTTAAGTAAATGGAAGTGGGAGAAAGCCCTCGTCTCCAGCACCCCACCACCCCTCCACACACACACACACACACACACACACACACACACACACACACACACACACACACACACACACACACACACACACAGAGCAGTATCCCTGCTCAGGGCATCTCTATCAATGTTAATTAGCTGAGCAATGATTAATATGGAAGCTAAATGAAGTTATTTCATGTAATCTGTGTTTCCAATGAGAGATCACTCATTATGTCAATAAAACTATGAATTCCTTTAAGACAACATTGTTACAGCGAGAGCGGAGAGGTGACGGAGCTGAAAGAACGAAAATGAAGAAATGCAGAGAATGTGGTCCGCAAATGACCGAGTTCCCCACACAGGCCCAATTTATTCATTCATGACAGAGATTTTCTTTCATCTCTTTCATTTCAACCAAAACGCACTGCTTCACAGTTTGCTAACTAATTCAGAAATGTTCGCACAAGAAAAGTACTTCAAGTACTTGTAGCTCCAGTCCCTCCATGCGTTTGGTATCATCTGCTGCAGGTTGTCTGTAAACTGTCATTCTGGAACATATAAAGACAAACTAAACAACAACAACCAGCATGCAACATCACTGTAGCTGTGTCCTACAGTTAACATTCAGATATATGATTCAGCTCATGACAGCATCTCTGTCGGATTCTAACTTAAGTTAAAATCAATCAAAAACCAGGAGGCATGCATCATCTTTAGGCCTGGAGGCTGGGGGAGACTTGTTAGGAAACCCAACACCTTAATCACTTCTGCTTTTTTACATTATTGTTTCCTGTTCATGCAGACTTTTCAGATCAATCTACACTCGTTACTGCTTTATCACACAACAATCATGTAATTCAGACCACAATAAAAGCAGATCAACTTTCATCCAGCAGGTTTCAAGTCTCTGCAAGTTAGTTTGCATTTTATACTGAAACGACTGAAACTGTGGCAGCATGAGAACCAGGAAAAACCTAAAAGTGTTCAACACGACAGCCGTGATGCAGTGGACGCATCTGCAGGAAACTGGCTGCAACATATAACACACATCGGTTATGTTAAGGAAAACAGTGGCCTATTTACACCAACAGAGATCAGCATTCATTCGGATTGCCTCTGTAGTAATGAAGAGGGCACTTCATGGGTGGAGCAGAGCATCAACCACTGGAGGCAGTGCAGCACAGAGACTCAGAATCGAACTTTCCAGTGTTTCAGCTCTCTTCGAAATCAAGAGCAGCAATCAGTAGATTAAACTGTTGCCGTTGTCAGTGTCTCTGTGCCTGATTTTCTCCTCCTCCTCCCCCTCATCATCGCCGCTATCAGATGACCTCTCTTCTGCGAATGGCACAAGAGCAGACAGTGACAGCTTCATAATTCTCCTGACAAACAGCTCAGTAAATGATCACTTTGGCCCCGTGTTAACTGCCAGAGTGGATGCAAAGCACAAAGACCCAGGAATGAAGCCAGAATTTAATTTCAGTAGACTTGTGTGCTCCATCTAGATATACTTTTATTAAGAAATGAAAGCTGGTAATTTTACATACACACAGCGTAAATGCATAGACAGCTAATAGAGTTCCATTTTAAAGAGGCCTTTCCCTTTGTGGGCCTTTTAGAATCTAATCTCAGCCTATTGTCAGGATGGTCAGGGTGTCTAATCACCCTTAACCTTGCATCAGTGCCATAACCCCTTCTTTTTCACTGCCCTCCAACAATTTAAACACCATTTTAACATAATAACAGGACTTTTAGCATCCTCGTGACTGCACCTTCTACCAGAATCACCACAACTAATGGGATCTAATCTATGTAATAAGGGACATTAATATATATGCAAATCAGCTGAGGCTACATCTCTCACGGGGGAGATAGACCGAGCTGGCATACACTTGTATCATTTCTGTCACATGTGTCACTTAGTTGTTAATTACTGTTAACATTCCTAAAATGCAAATATGTAGTTCTGCAAATACGGCTGCACATGTATCCTTAAGTAATAATGTTCTGGGAAGCAAAAGGCCCCCTTCCCCCCTTGAAGGTCCAGCAGTGCAGGGGGAATTTGAGGCATTGTGGGTTGAGGGCTGCAGGTCGGCTGTTCAAAGCCACTCTGTGCATTGTTGGGTAGTAGGGGATTAGGTCTCTCCAGGCTGCAGAATTTGCTTTCTAATTAAAAGGGATAAGATGTAGAAAAATAGTGAGGGGCATTACTACTGTAGAAAAGAAGGGGGTGGAAAGGAGAAATGCTGAAAGGAGGGGATAGAAGTTTGTAGTGTCACCACTGGTGTTTGATCACAAGACTGAGCAAGAGTTACCAACCTCTTGTTCTGACTCTCACTGGCCATTTTTTCCCCTCTGTACTCCATCTCCAGCCTCCATCTCATTAACTCGCCTCACATTGACACACGCACACTTTGAACCTCAAAACAAAGACTTAATTGTCATACTGTTTTTCCTTTTCTCTAACTACTCTTATGTGATGGTGGTAAACATGCACTAATATGAAAGAAGGCATGCAGAAGGTACAGCGGTCTCTAGTTTCTGTCCCACTCTCTTTGTTCATAACTTTTAAGACCTCTTGCAGTAGAATTAAACATCACTCAGTACATTATCCTGTTAGTTACCATAATACACACAGAGTTAGCAGAAAGAACAGCTGACTACAGCACATAATTTATTGCATGGAGTGTACATAACTGGGGCATTATTGATTGTATTATGGCATACACAAAACAGACAGAAATAAGTGAATGCAACTAAATATGTTTCCTTACCTACTGTAGTAAGGTACTACTGCAATTTTGAAGTACTTGTGGCTTGCTTGAGTATTAAAACATTATGCTACCATAAGTTGTAGTTCAGCATTTCAGGATATAAGATTAAATTTCTTTCTGGTAGAGAGTTAGATGAGGAGATCGATCCCGGTGTGTGTCATAGCTTAGCATAAAGACTGAAAACAGGGGGAAACGGCTAGCCTGGCTCTGTCCAAAGTTAACAAAATCCATCTACCAGCATCTCAAAAGCTCACTAATTAACATGTAAATAACAATAAAGAATACTTGTTCCTTTAAGAAACAGCACGATGATGGTATCAGTCTTCTCATTTAACTGCCTGCTGGAAAGCAAAACATTGACACCCAAGACTTCCAACTATTTTCTGATCCAAAACGATCATGTACAATAACATTAATACTTGCAGGCAGCATGTTCCTTCATTGAGAGTACTTTTATTGTGATACTTAGAGTATATTTTTCCAATAATGCTTTTGTAATTTTGAATGCAGGACTTTTACTTCTAATTAAGTGTTTTTACAATCTGGCATTGCTACTTTTACTTTAGTAAAATACCTGAATCACCACTGATCAAAATAAAGACAAAATCACTGATGAGGACTATTGGGTTAAAGTGAAGTGTTAAGGATCTCCACAGTATCGAAACACTTCATTTGAGCCACTTAACCGTATAATGCTGGAACCAGGGGGCTGGTCTGTGACTCAGCATGTGTTTTTATTTAACCCTTTACTCCGGTGTCCATCCCTCCTTCAGTCAGCATGCTGCTGTTTTGTTACCTTGTCCTCCAGCAGGGGTCCAGCTCTCCCCAGGCACCTTACAAACGAAGCCTGAGTTTTAAGCACACACAGAGGCTTGCTTATTTTCCCCTGAGCCCTGGGAGGTTAACGACATGCCAACGACATGCCAGTGGAGAACAAGACCTCCGCCTCGCTCCCCTCCTCTCTTGGCCGACCCCCTCACCAGCACACATGCACTGGGGGGTTTCGTGGTTGTTCTGCACCAGTACAAACCCCTCTAAAACCTCCAAGCCCTGGAAACTCCATCTCAAACAGAGCTCATTTCTTGGTAGTGTCTGGTTGCGGAAACACCCCCCTCCACACACACACACACACTACCACCGCTACCTCTTCTATTTTTACCAAGCTCCATGAAGCTCTCACCTTTTACTCCCAGGCAATCCGATCCTATTTGGAGTGTGTGACGAGGGCCATTCTCCATCACCTCACTGATCAAGAGCCCCCCTGTAAAGCGGGCCCAGGGATGAGCAGGTACAGATTTGGGGAGAAGAGGGAGTGGGGCATGTAGTGAAAGAATCTGCAGTGAGCCAAGGAGGAGATTAAACGGCGGCTAACCGTCAGTACTCCTCTACCCCCCCTTCCCTCCTCCTTCAACACTCCCTTCTACTTCACTTGTGTCCTGAGGGGGAGTACCAGGGGGAGGGAGGGGAGGAAGAAAGCAAGGGGAGGCCAGTGGCACAGTGGTGGCTGAGCCATCTTGTCATCATAGCAGGACAAGCACATTCAACCGTGTCCTCTGTACCCTCCCATCTTATTCCAGACACTGTATTGCCCTCTGCTGAAATCCATCAAAAACCCCTCTCTTGGCCCCTGCCCCCCCTTGTTGGAAGAGTGCTCTCCGCTGGTGTCTTTTCTTTTTTAAAGGGCAGAGATGAGTCCTGGGCTCTGCAGTCTTTCCAGGCGTCCAAATTAATTTGCGTCTGGGCAGCAACATAAGCAGCACGGGGCTATTTGATGAGAGTGTAGGGCAATGACATGCACTGGCAGTCACGCCTTGATCTCTTGCTTTCTTTTCTTGTCACTTTCCACCTCACCTTAATGCCAGGCTCATGCCAGCTTCATCCACATGGGTGGCACATAGACCGAACCTTGTGTTTCTAAGAGGAGTAATAACTGGTGCAAATGAGAGCCCACTTCAAATCTCTGCTCAAGTGTTTGTGGGTTTTTGTGCAAGTATCAAATCCCCCTCTTAATGCAATCTTAAATTACAAAACCACTAAAACCACCAGCCCCCCCCCACCAAAAAACACACCAGTCATAAACTGTATTGTCCTCACAGTGAGTAAAATGAAAATGCACGTCGTTGGGCAATTTCTGAAAATCCCTCTGCTAATTTTCTGATCAATACCTCAAGAACAGATCAGTTTCATAACAATAAACACACTAAGGACATCTACAAAACAGCATTCCTTTGGTTTGATAAATGGATGTCAAAGTGAACTTAATGCAATTTGACATGCATTTGAAGTTGTGATCCAAAAAGGAGACCACAGTTAATGCCTAATTAGCGTCCCTAAATAATAAAGCAACTTCGACTAATAATTATTGCGTGTACCCATTCTACCAGTTGCACTGACAATTAACCTTTCTCAACTGGTGATTCGCAATTTGAGTAAATCCTGTTATCAGCAAATATAACACATGGCATACACACACACACGCGTTTCAAACACCACTCAAGGAAATCTGTGCAGTGTTTACGGTCGGGAAGCAGAACAACAAAACAAACAGCAGATATCCACTTTCAGTAAACACCACCCAGCCACTTATACAGTATCTTCCCAGTGGCTTAGAGTGGGTGGGGAATCAACTTTAGGTGGATGCTGTGAATGTCATTGAACTACTTGTGTTTACGCAGGCTTAATATTGCCATGACAAGGTCTCTTTAAACACACAACGAATGTTTCAGAATGTATCGGGTCAATTGTTGCTGAGGGTCTAGTTTTATAAATGCCTGGCGCTGCTGTCGAGAAACTGACAAATACAAATTTAGCGCCTAAAGAGAGGTGGAAGAATTGAAGTAGCATGCTGCAGTGGTGGAGAGCCTCACAAAAGAAAGTGTGGTTGCCTCTGCTGCTGCTGACCACTGTTCAAATAACAAATACAGTCCAAGTCTCTGATATTAGATCACTGGAGCCAAAAACACGATTACCCAGAGACAAAATAAAGGTGAAAAGATTCAGGATTGAGCATTCTCCCAAAATGTCTCTCCCTCATCCCAATTTGGCAGCACTTGGCTTGTTGCCCACTCACATTGTGTGGACGGCCCTGCCACTGTTGCCATGGGGATGTGTGGACCTGCGCAGGCCTTGAAGGCAGAATGGCCTGGTGGTGAGGTGGGGGTTATCATCAGCAGCAGACTCCGCTGGGCCCCCATCCAGAGGCCTGGGTGCAGGAGGAGTGGGGAGGCAGTGGAGGTACCCCGCGGGGCTTCTCTCCCGGTGGATGCTGCCGCTGTTTCGAACCCCGCAGAGGCTGTGAGATGGGACTCAGTAGTGTAGGGCTCCGGCCTGTCCACTGGGGGTCGGCTGCCTGACTCCCGTAAGCCTGGGCCAGACGGGGTGGGCTGGGGTGGGAAGGGGCCAGGCGAGGCGAGCTGGACTGTGGCCCAGTGCGGTGACTGCCTGTCTGCCCAGGCGCTGGGCCACGCTGCCACTCCTCCCTGGGCTCGTGCCCCTGCACTTGGATTTCAAAGGGATGTGACAGGGGGGACTGGCTTTCCCTCTCCATTGCAGGATCCCTGCCCCACCAACTTCTCCAAATACAACCCCCCCCCCCCCAACAGCTTTCAGCCCCCACTCTCTCCCAGCCCCCAAATGCCCCTCCAACAGCTTTTCTGTTTCAGCCATGAACCCAGGCTCTCTCTCACACTGTGCCATTCCCACCACTGCTGCCTCACATTTGGGAGGAGAAGGGGGAGGTTGTGCTGCTACACTGCACCCATCTGCCCCATGTCTTTCCATGCTGTGGACCATGATGCTGCAGCATGGCTCTCTGGGCGCCGTAAAGACTTTGGCAAGTACGCTGGGCCTTCAAGCACCCCTCCCTTTGTACTCTCCCTGTCCGCCACATGCACACACTGATGCACACCATCTGATTTAAAATGTACTTACACAAAAACTAGTGCATGTGATCATGCCCATGTGTCGGAGAGACAGATGGTGGTTAATACAGATGGATGATTTACACTGAAACTGTAAAACAATAATATATTTAAAAAGCACTGACTTTACTTCAAGCTACCTCAGTTACGCCCACTGAACGCCAAGCCATCTGAGAAAGATCTGAGTCACAGGCGGTGCCACTGTGTCTGTGTGGCAACCAACTCATTCAGCAACTGGCCCATCATCAGTAAGCATCCTACAGAACCAAAATGACACTGACAGGCTGCGTTTCAATTGGCTGAGATCTCCTTTTCTCCCTCTCTCCCTCTCTCTCTATCTAGGTTTCTCTCTTCATCGCTCCCCGCATGGCATTTGTCTGGCAGGTCCTCCAGTGAAAAATTCCTCCCCTCCTGGTCTCGGCATTCCCGCAGCCAGCCTCCCTGCCTGGGCAGAGCGGAGTGGCTGGGGTTGGGTGGGATGGCACTCCCCCCGAGCTGGTCCCAAGCTACAGCTACAACTCCAGCCCACAACACATTCCTCCAGCTGCTGACCAGTCCCCCCAGCAACCAGGAGAGAGGTGAAGAGAGGAGGGACAGAGGCTTAGTGGTGGTGTGCTTTATGTTATATGCTGGGCTTCTACGTGGGCATAATCCTGGCACGAACGTACATGAAATACCTCGCAGGAAGCAGCTTATATTCATCAACACGTTCTCCACTGCACTTATTCTGATCACTTTTTAGCTCTCAGATCATCCTGAGTGATCAATTTCTTTATATTTTCTCAACAAAGGTTCAGTGCAATGAAAAGCCTCCTCAGTGGTTCACTGATGTTCAACAAGGTACAAATGGAAATCCGATGTATCTCAGCGTGGTCACAGAGTACAGTCTCCTCCACAGAGATGTGATGGGTGCATATCACTGTCTTTCAGTCCAAAGTTGCTCCTGGACAGCTCAAGCAGCAGCAGGACAGGAGCCGGACGGTCCCCTCCTCCGCTCCCTCCTACTTCACCCCCAAGCCGAGCCAGGCGCTGTGTTTACTCTCCTAATTACAGGGGAGGGGCCGGCTGACAGGCGAGCCATCACAGATTCCCCACAGGCCCGGGGCTGGGAACGCTACAAACACCCGCCGCTGTCTCCCAAATGTGACGGCAATGTCCAACTGTCACAGGGGAGCCTTCACTGGCAAAACCCAAGGGCCCAAAGAGAGATATTAAAGACATGAGAGGAATTGGCAGGGTTGGCACTAACAGGGGGTACGCTTGAGAAGTCGAAGTGGGGAGCTGGGGGCATCGCCAAAGTGTCATTCAAAGCAAAGTGGGGTTTGGACAGGGCACAAACACTGATTTACACACACACACACACACACACACACACACACACACACACACACACACACACACACACACCATTGCTCTCGCTCTTATCGAACTAAGGCGGGAGAGTTTTATGTACCAGGCAAGAAATCCAAGTAGCGGACCCACAAAACCATGTGATGGACCACATTTGTAAAGAAAGTTAATGCACGGGATAAAATGATTCGCTGCTTCTGGACTGTCTAAAACAGCACGCTGCATTGTGACTTATCTTTTTGCTATTTCAATAAAGTACCTGGAAACATTCTGGGGTTTTGCAAACACACACCAATTTGGATGGCATGATATTTAAAGGCCCCCTCCACTCAAAAATCTGTTGTTTTTTTTTTTTTAATATATTCTTACATCACTTGCAGAAGGATGTTTGTGTAAAGTTTGACATAAGAAAGCTGTTTTCAAATTCATTTGTGGAAAGCGTTTCTCTGGCTCACCTGAAAGTTGAAGATTTTGTCTGGAAGCCAGTCGGGATGTGAAAATTTGAAGCCTCCAGTGCACAACCGCTGAGAACGGACTTCACAGTGAGGTAGTAGACATCTTGTGTCCGTCAGTTGAACCTCTGAAATTTGCCTATTCACAGATTCTGCTCATTTAACTTTTCTTACGGAGAACCCACATCAGACTCAAATTATCATTCAAAGCTGATTATTGTATATGTTGTAAAACCTGTCTGGAAGGGGTCTTTAAAAGTGGACTCATTAGACTTGCACATTATTTAATTCTTTGCAACAAGTATAAAATGACACAGCTGCACAGTTTTCTGTATTAATGCAAAGTATGAAGCACTTTAAAGGCATGCTGGAACAAAGAAAGCAGCTTATTAATCTATGAATGTGGCTTTGATAAAACATACACTGAGTTTAATAAACTGTACTTTAGTGTGTGTGTGTGTGTGAGAGAGAGAGAGAGAGTGTGTGTGTGTGTGTGTGCGTGTACACTAACCCTCCTCCCAGGGAGGTATAATCCACTAGAGGTTGTAGTGCTCCAGTGCTGTTGGGGGGTCTGAGAGAATCGCTCTGGAAGCACGGTGGTTGACCCTATCACATATTCAGGTCAAATAAACAAAACAGTGTCGAGAGAAAGGTTAAAACGGAAGAATCACACCGGCCCTCCCAACCAGCGGCTGAGACCGTCCCCGTTCCCTGCCGGCAACACACACCTCACCCCCGAGAGGCAAGACAAGAAAACCATTTGATAAATCATGAATAGTCACAGTTGTGCAAGTGCTGTGACCATTTCTAAAATTTATTATGGGGATTACACACAAAATCACACAATGTAACATTTTCAAATGTGTTATGAATGCCTCCCAGAATCCAATTCAAATCCTAGGTTACCAAATAAGCCTGAACAAATCCCCCACATTGAGTTCTTCCTCCTTTGAAGACTTGAGAGGTCCGGTCTGCAGGGCAGGTTTTACCACGCCATGCAGACACCTCAGCACACAGAGGAGAAGGCTACTGAGGGGCAGAGAGGGAGAGTCAGAGAGCAGGGTGGTGGTCCGACAATGATACTCTTTATTCGCCAATTAGTTCTTAATTGCTTCCAAGATGGTGTGAAGGAGGGAGACGAGACAGGAAAATGATGATAAACAAACTTTAATTCTTTAGCTATGGCACCAAAATATAACATCAATTAAGTTGTAAAATGAGGACATTTAATATAAGAAGCAGCTACTGATGTGTCTTTGAAGAAGACTATCCAGACTGTGTGAAGACGAGCTCTTCACACAGTTCATGTTTAACCTTGAGGCAGCAGACTCTTCTCCCCCGTCTTCCATTCGTCCTTGCCGGTTTTTCCACCAGTCTTGACTTTGTCTCCTCATTGATGATCTGAAGGCGAGTGTGTTTAATTGCATCCGTTTGTTTGTTGGCGAACTCCTGCACAAACACAACACAAACAATTATGGCACTAATTAAAAGGCATGTCGTATTAATGGAAAGAGCAAACTCGACAAACACACACACACACGCACACACACATAGACACACACACACAGCTGTGGCATTATCAAGGCACTGCATTTGAATGCGTGAGGACAGTGTGTGGGGAAATTAAACCCATGATTTCATGATCAGCGCACCTTTTCATTACAGATGTGCAGCCTAAAAACCACAATATAGACTCACTCAACAGCAAAAGCATTTTAAATAACCGTTTCAAGCCAAACCTTGAGCCAAAACTAAATTTATAACATTGTGGAAAGAGATAAAATCGCAGATGCAGAGTGCTGCCTGGTGAATGTGGCAGAAAACTCTTCCCAAACTGACAGTGAATGGGGGTTTGTCCCCCTCTAATCCCTGAGGAGGAGACTGAATGTGTTCTGATGACCTCTAGGGTCAGTTACATGTTACATTACACAAAGGTTTAGCTCTTTTGTGATAAGGGAGCAGCGTGGGGAAAGCCCTCAGTTTGGACACCTTGCTCACTATGCAGTGCACCTTTTTTTTTTTTTTTTTTGAAAAGCTGCAGCAGAAGCAGTGGCAACATATCCATCAAACCTGCCAGGCTAATTAAAATACAGCTTGTGATTATCCTACTTCAGCTCATCTCTCTCTCTCTCTCTCTCTCTGTCTCTCTCTCTCTCTCTTTCTGTCACCCACACACTCACAACCAAACACAGACACACACTGCATATCTATCCAAAATAATTAAAATCTACATCCAGGTTAAAAAAAGCATTGGAACCTCTGTGGTTTTATCGCCTTTGCTCAGTGCTGTACATACACATGACACTAAATCAAATAATAAAGAATAATAATAATAATAAGGAAAAAAAACATTGTTATTACATTTGTTGACAGCTTAAATTTTTCTGTCAAAATAATGGCTAGATTAGTTTAAAAGTGGTTGGGAGCTGCACAGATGTAAATATTTATTTCACATAATAGCTGAGCTAATAATAACTTTGTGTTAAATAATGAAAGAAAAGAAAAATAAGTAAATTGTCGCTTCATGATTAAAATGTGATATTTACTAATGTTAATTTAAATCCAAAATGCAGAAGGAAAAGCTTCTCTTGACATTACAGATTATCAGCATTTCTATATGAACTGGCTTTATTGGATTTTATTCCCTTTTGGGTTTTTTTTTTTTTTTTTTTTTTTTTGTCTCTTTTTTTAAGCTCAGAATGAATTCCACCAACACATTCCTCATCTTCAGCCATGCGGATATCAAACAAGGAGGGAAAGAGGCAGAGGAGAGCTGAGGAGAGATGCCTACATGAGGTTAGAAGATGTATACAGCCTATATGTGCATAATATGCAGCTTTAAATTCAGCCAGCGCGCATTTTATTTTGTAAAAGAGCCAACATTTAAATTCTCGTGCTGTTGTTTATTTCTGCATTTTAAAACCTCTCATTTATTCATTCTATAATGTGCTGATTGTTTCTTGTTCTGGCGCAGGGCGGGGGGGAGGAGAGGGGGGGGGGCTGCCTGCCTGGTAATTATCCAATCTTGAAATAAGATTTTTCTTTTTAAGGCTATCAAACAAGGGTCAAACGCCGAGGCCTGTCCAATGTATTAGTAAAGAAATATAGGCTCCACATTAACTGGTGGAAATCACAGGTTGGAGCGGGCCTGGTGAAATCCTCACCCTCAGGTTGAGTGTAGCAAAGGCGGAGATAAAAGCCGTCGTCGTCAATTAGCCGGGAGTCAGTGGGAGCGCTGCTCGCCAGAGGCGTTTAACTCCTTCTCCCTTTAAACGTCCTTTTAAGATACAAAGTCCCTGCGGAGGGCCTGGCTTTACACTTTAATAAATTATTTAGCAATTTAAACGGTGAGATCCGGCAGATAACAGCATCACACGTCATGATTTTCCACGCAGCAGTTTGAAAGAGTCGCGTTAGGGCGCATTACCATGCAGCTGCTGAAACATGAGCAAACACACGTCTTTTTCAAAAATGTCGTTTTTAGCCGCGAGCTCATCGATCCCGTGTCGTGTTCTGAGACTCTCAAAGTTCGTCTCATGGGCCCGACGTGTGCAGGAGTGGAAGTGAAAGGATGCAGAACATTTGGAAGGAGCCAAGTGAGACTCGGTTAATTTAAACTTTACATTTTGCGCTAAAAGTGGTGATTTTTGGCTGGAGTCTGGTGGAGGCTGCTGCAGTAAAAATGTGGGAAGGCTAAACCGTGACCTTTGTGATAAAGCCATTAAAAATCCACAACCCAAGACTTCCTCTTTCCAGCCGTCTGAAGCTGCCCTCTGTGATATGTGACGTGGATTTATTTTAAAGATAAAAATGAAGTCAACACAAGCAGGAGAGTTTATGTGGTTTTACTTCACTTTCCCCCTCCTGTTAGATGATAAAATGCATTTCTATTATCCTGCAGAAACCCAGAAATAAACATAAATAAAAGCATAAAAAAAACAAACAAACAGGGTTACCTGAGTGTGCTGGAGCTCCTCTCCTCCAAGCAGAACTTTTCCTCTGCTGAGATCAGATCTCACGTTTGGTCGTTAAAAGAAATCCAGGGTTATGATCCATTCAGCCGCCCTCCTCTGATCGAAATCTGTCAACAGAGATGTCACCGAGTTTGCATGAAGTTGATGCGGTGTGGCAGTTTGCGGCTGCGGCTCGCGGTGCAGAGCGGTTTTCCCCAGCAGCTGTCACTGCACCTTTGACTCTGGCCTTCCACACGAGCCTCAGAGAGAGGCAAATGACGATTCATAAAAGCCACGGTCTGCCTGTGTTTATAAATCTAAATCAATATTCAAATCTGTTTGAAGTGAGCGGGTGTGTCCGTGCAAGCGCGCAGTGCGTGTGTGTGTGTGTGTGTGTGTGTGTGTGTGTGTGTGTGTGTGTGTAGGTGTTCCACAAAGCCTCTTAAGATGATACATTTACCAAGCCGTGACAAAAACCCTCGGCATATTATTTTGAGATGGGCACGCAGGTTCAAAATTCAAGTGACATAGAGGAGGCTTATTTGTCCTGTGCAGCTCGTAGCGAAGACGAATCCTGAACTGACTGGCTATTATATGAATGACTTCAAATAAAAAGAACGGTACAGCATCATTATTGGAATTATTAATTGCTATTATTATTAGTATTATTTAAATGTTACAACACAAAAACTTCCAAATGCACTTTCTTGTAAATCCCATCTGAAATAAAGCAGGCCTACCTTCATGTCTGCCTTTTATCTTCTTTCATATCTTCCTCTTGCAGAAGTGAAATAAGTGAAAGTCTCTCTTTTCGTGTCCGGCCGCACCACCGGCCTCCACCCCACCCCACCCCCCAGTCATGTCTCCTCGTCTCTGGCTGTATGTTCACTGCAGGTCCGGTGCCTTTAAGTCCTCGGCTGCTCGGCGTCTCTCGGTGGGAACTCTCCTGTAAATATTCTGGCTGGTTTTTCTTTTTTTGTTTTGTTTTGTTTTTTCCTTCGGTGCAGGCCTGTGTGAGGCTGATGGCAGCAGACTGGCTGGCTCTGTGGACGGGAGGACAGTTTTAAGGAAATAAGTCGCTCTAAATCCCCCTTTTTTTGCGACGCGCTGGAATGTGAGAGGACGGTGCAGCCTTCACATGGAGAGCCCTGCTTTAGAACAGCCGATTTTTTTTTCTTGCCTTTTTGTCACAGATATATTTTTCTTTCCAATATTTAACTCTTTTATGCAACATGCAGACCTATAACCAATAAAAGCTTACATTTAATTTCCCATAAAGGATGTAATTTCATGTTAAGGTGCTTCAATAATCGTCTGGAAGTTGTTAAATGTTCTGATTTTAAAACTAGAAAATAACATTTTTGGATGGAGTTTTAAACACACTCAATGAAGATAAGCGATACACTGGAGAATAATTTATAAGTATGACACCAATAATAAACTGTAGATGCATTATATTTGCAGAAAGCTCTTTATTTGCGCACATATTTCCCCTCTTCACCCTCCAGGCTTTATGTAACTTTGCTCAGATTAATGCATCCATTTGAAAACAGCGATGCCGAATAGAAAATCTAATAAAAACCTCGATTTTAAACTCCACTTCTCGTCATCCACCGGCATACCGTTTATTTATTATCAGTGCACCCTCTCTGCGGTGGGATGGGGATGTTGTCAGTCGCCCTCTCGCTGCCATTGGCTGAGGACTGTGCGTCAAAAAAAAAGTAGCTGGAGACATTTGTTTCCCAGAAAAAAAAAAAAAAAGCCCTCATCCTCCCCACCGGTGTGAGAGACGGAGACAGAGACAGACCTCAGCTCAGTCCTGCGGCTCCCATTGGCTGGCAGTTTGTACAAAATCCAACTCAAAGCACTTCACTCAGAACACACCAACAAATCCTAAAGGCGTACATGCAGCCTCCTCCATCACTCCGCCGCTGCCGCACCGCTTCAAAGCCTCATGCAGGCGCTCAGCGTTTAACTTCCACCCGCACTGCCGTCCTGCCTCTGAACGCGGCTGCTCCCGCTCCCGCTTTCCGCTGCTTTCCTCTCTTTTTATCCGCCAGGACGTCGTTCACCCGCGCTGACTTTGATTATTTCTCCCGGAGGAAACCAGGCAGACAAAGAACTTTACAGCCGTCGATACCAGGGTAAGTTTAACTTTCATTATTGATATTATAATCAGTATTTCTGTTAGTGGCCGTATCGAAATAAGGAATCGCGGGGGGGGGGGGGACGAAGGAGGCAGAAAAGAAATTAGAAGCCTACAGGAAATCACACCTGTTCTAAAACCACATTTAAAATGCTTACTAAATTATTTTGTTTAAAAGCGGGAAGACGCGGTTTCAGCAGTGGCACTGGTGCGAAAATAAAAGCCAGGGAGACAGTGACAGAAATACCAGCGAGGCTTTGGGCTGTTTGATGGCATCAAACCCCTCTTAAACTCAGTCTATTATTTATCTGAGCAGAGTAAAGAGACAGTCAGTGTGTGTCTGCTCACCAAACCCCTTTAGATTTACATCAGTCTTCACGACGTAAGGGATGGAGATGCAGAAAGAGCATCCGGTAATTACGTACAGCAGCAAAGTGATGAAGTTACATTATTACAGTCTCTGCTGAGGGAAAACAAAGGCTGATTTAAAGCTAGATTAAACATTTTCTAATATCATAACTGTCTTTTTCATGATTCCTGGAGGTCATATTTCCCAAATTTCACCCTCTCAATGACCAAATCCAGCCCTGCCACCGAGTCCATGTGCACTGAGTGAAGTTTCTACTTCAAACGAAAGCCCAATTTATTTCACACAGCGCACAGAAGTCCTCCACATACATTTACAGACGAAATAATGCAACAAAAAAAGCAGAAGTGAGGAGGTGCGAGGCTGAACGCTGCGCTGAAAAGAAAGCACCTTTTTAGGCCTACTATCGGCAAATGTGTCGGGGCCTTTTCTCTGAGCTGGCTGTGCTCTGCCCCCAGAGAGGAATAATGTGGAGGACATTAAACCAGCACGACATATTTCACATGTTTTACGGTGATTTCGAGCTTCTGGGAACAGACTGTATTAATGCGTCTAAACTGGGAGTTTAGCTCGATTAAGTGAACATTTCTAAGAATTTAATTTCTCCCCTGTACTTATTTTTTTTTTAATTATGATTCTGCAAAGTGTTGCGTCAGACTAAAAACCATTTTATGATTATAAGCCACCTTCATAAACGTGCAGCAGAAATGATTAAAGAAGGACCCGCCGCTGGTTTCAGCATCGTTTAGGAGCCTGCAGCACTTTGGACTGTACTGACACCAAACTACAGCTCCACTGAGATGCCACTCGGATTATCTCGTTAATTCATCAACAGAAAAACATTTATCATAATTAATTCTCGGACAGGGTGATTATAATTGAGCGGGTGTGTGCAACTGGTAGACGGCTCTGTTTTAAGTGTGACAGATTGGGATGAGGGGGTTAAAACCGTTGGATATTGGGGGGAAAAAATGCAACTAATCAAGACGCGCAGTGGGGATGACGGGTGAGGGTCACTGAAGTTGAAGTGACAGCAATCACACATTTACCAATCAGCATCCCAGAGCACGCTTATTTCTGTTGAAAGAACTGGAGCAATTACCTGTTCAACGTGTCTTATTTTTTTTGATGAATTACAGCTTCTCTGTACCATTTTTTCCTCGTGTTTAAATAAAAAAAATAATAATAATAATTTTCACTCTAAATTGCCTTGAAATTTCACGCCAATCTTGCTTAAAAATAGTAGTTATTCATCGTTTCCCAACGACAGAGGAATTGATTTAAAAAGTTGACCATCTTAAATCATGAATTAGGTCTGAAAGTTTATTCAGGTGACTCGTTTAAAAGAATCTGTTTCCATAACATCAATTCGGTTTTTTCTTTCACATCCCACTGATTTTTTGTTTACATTCATAAAAACCAGAAAGCTTAATTTATATCAGAGAGCCAGAGAATAAAACAGAGCCAAACAAACAGAGAAATAAGTGAAATGATGTTTGTTCACTTTGATTTGAGTGTTTGTTTAGTTGTATTTTAAACAGCTCGGGCAGTTCAAAGTTTCTATATTTACTTCCTAGAATACTTAATAATAAACAGGAACCAGTGCGTTTAATTGAACTATGAAGTGACTTGTTGCGGTGATGGTGCCGGTGAATTGCTTTTTGTTGTGGGAGGAGGGGTTGAGGGTTTCTTAAGATGAGGACAGCTGGAGATGTGGCTGCTGCTTTTTGAGGAGCGCCGTGCGTTTTGGAGAGGGCTTATTTCGCGACAGCGCCATGTAAACAGACCCCAGTCTCCCCTCACGAGGTGTATCTTCATCGCTGTCTTCTGCTCTCGTTTTTGGAACAGGTTCCCGGTTTAACACGGACCACACGGCGAACAGAGGACACCAAGTGCATCTCGGGAGCTCCGTCAATTTTCAAAATTTTCTCCAACTTCAGCCCTCAGACAAACATTAGCATGATGTCGTATCTAAAGCAACCACCTTACACCGTCAATGGCCTCAGCTTAACTACTTCCGGAATGGATCTTTTGCATCCATCTGTGGGCTATCCAGGTGGGTTTAAATTTTTTTTGATGAATAAATAAGGAGTCATGAAGGAACAGTACTGGTTTGATGGACTGCGGGTGTTGTCGTGTATAATCAGGACCTATTTCAAAACTTCTAAATCTAATTATGAATTGGTCAAGAAATCAAACACATTAGATTATATTAGCTATTTTACCAAACTTCTTGCGCAAACGCACAAAAACAACATGGAGGGAACAAGTTTCCTCTCGTGTGATTTTATTTCTAGATGTGCCTTTCGAATTAATTACTGACGGATTGGTTTTCTTTTTGCTCAAATTGCATCAGTTGTTTTGGCACATTAAACTAAAGTGGTTCAATTTGCCACTGGCGTGTAAATCTCACAGGACTCGTGCGTAATTACGCAAAGAACAAAAATACATTCTGTGTTAGAGATTTGCCTTTGATGATTTTTGATACTTTGACTTGCTCTACTTTTTCATTTTTTACATAATTAATAACATTTTTATCCATTTACATTTCACTTTTTCTCGTAGCAACACCGCGGAAGCAGAGGCGAGAGAGGACTACTTTTACGCGCGCACAGCTCGACGTTTTGGAGGCGTTGTTCGCCAAAACTCGATACCCGGACATATTCATGCGCGAAGAGGTGGCGCTGAAAATCAACCTACCTGAGTCCCGAGTACAGGTGGGTTAACAGAACATCTGCAATATTTGGAAGGTGGATAAATCGACGTGGATAAATATTTTACGCGTGGATTTTTTTTATTATTATTTATTTTTTGTGAGACACCGAAGCAAAAGCAGCACTTCATTTCCAACATTTTTAACATGATTAAACAGTTATTGTGTAGATTAAACAATGTGAAATTGTTTTTTGATTTAGGCTACATCTACATCTCATTTACGGGGATGAATCTGGAAAAAAAAAATCGAATGGAACTGTTAAAAAAAAACTATTTTCTGCGTTGTAACAAACACTCATCTTAACCCGTGACTGACAGTGTATTTGAAGCTTAGCATTTTGTGTGCCTTAAATCAAGTGGAAAACTTTTGGCAGTGGGCTGAGATAATTCCACTTAACGATAGATCCTCTGTTTCGAGAATTTGAGCAATGAAATAAAACCGGTAAGTCCACTGATACCAAAAACTAGGTTTGAGAGGAGAGTCTAGAAACATCCTGATATGAATTGAAAATAAATGAGATGAGACATTTTTTCCACGTGAATTGATAAAGAAAGGGGGGGGGGGTATTACTCGGAGTGGGGAAATATTTCACAGTGCTCTAATCGACAAACGTAGAATTCGTCTCATAACTACAATTAAATTAAGGGATTTCGACAATAACGTGTACCAATATTTGACTCATCCAGGTCTGGTTTAAGAACCGGCGGGCAAAGTGTCGCCAGCAGCAGCAGCAGCAGCAGAACGGGGGCCAGAACAAGGTGCGACCTGCCAAAAAGAAAAGTTCCCCAACCAGAGAAGTGAGCTCAGAGAGTGGGGCCAGCGGCCAGTTCACGCCCCCTACCAGCACCACCACAGTTCCAGCCATCTCAACCAGCACCGCCCCGGTGTCCATCTGGAGCCCGGCGTCCATCTCTCCGCTCTCAGACCCCCTGTCTACCTCCTCCTCCTGCATGCAGAGGTCCTACCCCATGACCTACACCCAGGCCTCGAGCTACAGCCAGGGCTACGCTGGCTCGACGTCCTACTTCGGCGGCATGGACTGCGGCTCTTACCTCACCCCCATGCACCACCAGTTGTCAGGCCCTGGCTCAACTCTCAGTCCGATGAGCACAAACGCGGTCACAAGCCATCTGAACCAGTCCCCGGCGTCCCTCTCCACCCAGGGCTACGGGACGTCCGGCCTGGGCTTCAACTCCACAGCAGACTGCTTGGATTATAAGGACCAAGCGGCGTCGTGGAAGCTGAACTTCAATGCCGATTGCTTGGATTATAAGGATCAAACGTCCTCGTGGAAATTCCAGGTCCTGTGAACAGAGCAATCAGCTGTTTAAAAAAAAAGTGCACAAACAGTGACGATCACATCAGACACAGCGCTGCCATCCCCTCAATAAGACACATCGGACTGGTTAAAAATGTCAGCCGGGCTCGGCGAGGCAGGGCTCTCAGGGGCCTCGGGTTTTGGCATGATGGTCCCTGGTCCTCCTAGAGGAGAGGTTTAATTTATTTTAGCACCGGCAAAGAGATTTTTTTTTTTTCCTTCATTCACAGGTTGTAGCCCCTCATCCATGTCTGTCAGTGCGTGCCTCTATGCGTAAAAAAAAGAAAAAAAAAACACCTGTTGAGGACAAAACAGAGCGGACTCTGAAAGAAAAGTACCCCACAGCCACGGAACTAACGCTTCTCCAAGAGCAAAACTCAAAGTTCATTCGTCTGGTGAAGTGCTCGGGACGGACAGACCTCCTAAAAGCTTCTTACACGACTTTGCCGACCTGCTGGCAGAGAGACGATGAGGATGGTGTGTGGACATGGATGCACTACTTTATTTAAGAAAAAAGTGTTTATAAGGAATCAATATGTAGTTTCTAAGAGACAATCAGTGTGTGTCTTATATAAATGGTACATGTGTTTTTTTTATCTGTGCTAGCCTTCGAAACTGTGATCTGTTGTATTGTATGCAATTTGTGAGCCCCCCTCGCATCAGACTCTCTGCTGTGATTTTAATAGATTTCTAACTTTTTTTTTTCTTTTTCTTTTTCTTTTCTTTTCTTTTTGGAACAACGAAAGATGCTCCTGGTTAAATTACCGGCATCACAAAGAGAGACGAGACTTTCCAGGCACATGGTAGTAATAATCAAGGGTTAGCCGCACTGGAAATGACTCTCGGCTGCTGAGAGCTCCACACTTGCTCCCCTCCATTGATCTCAACACACGGTGATTGTGGATCCTTTACTGGCTCCAAAGATGGTGTGACCTCACCGCTGAAAAGACATGAATAAAGGTCCTGTGAGCTTACTCTTTCATCAAGACATGATCTGTGTGTGAGTGTGTGTGCGCGTGTACGTGTACGTGTGCGCGCGCGTGTGTGTGCGTGTGTGTGGTGGAGAGGGGAACATGAACACAATGACAGTCAGGTAATGTGTGCAAAACAATTATTTATTTATTTTGAGATGGCTTATTTGAATTCGAGGAATATTCTTCTATCACAAGTGTTCAAATTAATGATGGAGAAATCAGTCATGAGGGGACGTTTGACCTTTTACCAATCAAAATTATAGTGAGTAAAAACCAACAAGACTTATGATAACTGTTCTGTTTTTATTATTATTATTTTATTTTAGATAGGCCTAACTTCAAAAAGAGAAATAAAAAAATAAAAATAAACACCGTTTAAACTGATTTAATTTTCAGACGGCGGAGGACCTCAGTTCTGTAGGTGCATTAATTAGGTAATAATTAGAGTCTCATACTTCTCAACAGCGACCAAACTGTTTCCTCATGCATCATTAGTTCGTCCAACATAGGTGATATTATCAAAAAGGCGAGACTAACAACATGGATTAAATCACATTTCAATCAAATCACATATATATTAAATCGTCCATTTAGTCTGTTATAGCTGTTTTTAGAGCCGATGCTCAAATTAATAATGATGATATACACTGTTAAAGGTCTGTCAACGAAATGCTGCTCTAAAAGAACAAAATATGGGGTCATAGTTTTTCCTGGATCAGGTGGCGGAACTAACTTTTTTTTTTTTTTTTTTTTTTCCTTTAAGTTTCCAGTAGTTCAGACAGACTTTGTCTCCACAAAGAGAGCGAGCAGTTTGGGAAGGCAGTGTTAAATCCCGGCCTCCAAGAGATGTTAATCCCAATATTTTACCGGCGGGGGTTTCTCTGGGGCGCAGGGGCAGCAGTGGTCCCATTCAAAGCCCACCGCATGGGTTTACACGCCTGATCCCCAAATGTGCGCTCTAATACGAAGCCATAATATTTCATCTAACAGGGGGCAAAATGTAAACACACGTTTGCGTTTTATGAATTATCAAGAAAGTGCGCTAATTAGCCTTAATTACATGTTGTGGAGGCCTTTAATGCATCGCGAGGAGAAACTGCAGCAAAGCTTTAAATCCTCAGGAATATTAGAACAAAACGAACTAAAAAACACAGCTGTTTTTTTTTAACTCTAATTTTATTTATTTATTTATTTAGTAATTGGTAGTGTAGGTGATCATTTCTGTAAATATCACGCTGGGCCGTCAATAGAAAAAGTCATCCAATGGAGAAACCTGCAGAAACTAAAACCTTCAAATTCACTGCTCAGAGCAACATTGTGCGCGATATTTTTGAAGCGGAGAGAAAAATCACCATAATATTCCTGTGAAATCCTCACACCACGTTTGTGCTTCACAACACTTTAAATTCTATATAAGATGCAGGAACTTCTCCACCCACTGTGCTGCATGCAGGTGAATGGCTCCCTGAGAGTGATTGATTTCTTAAACTGCTGTTTGAGGACTCGGGAGCTCAGCGCCGCTTTTAAACGAGCGTTTGTTTGCATTTACTTTCTGTTGCTCCAACTCTCCAACGTTACTGTCAGCTTGACGACGCGAGACAATAAAGTCAGAGCGGCTCTGGGATCAGTAATGAGTCGACATGGCTCTGCAGTGGGCTAATTGTTAGAAGTCCAACATTCAATTAGCATCCTTGACATTGCCAATAATCTCTCTTTCATTGGAGTCTCCGCTAAAGGAGCACACTAATTAAAAGCGTTGCTTGAAATAATCGAAGCGTTAAAGAGAAGAGAGACTTTGATTCCACTCCTGCGCGGACAGAAAAAAAAAAAATAGGTGTGTGTGTGTGTGTGTGTGTGTGTGTGTGTGTGTGTGTGTGTGTGTGTGTGTTTTACAGGAGGCTGGATTGTAGTTATGAAAGACTTAATTACACAATAGCCTGTATCCATAACTTATTGAAGGGTGAGGCAGAAATAGCAGTTTACGCGCTCTGTTATCACACAGGCCGATTTTTTTTTAAAAGCGCTCTAACGTTCAAGAATCAATTAAAAATATCGGCGCAGTACAGCGCCAAGTTCAGCGGCACGCACACGCATCGTTGTGGCGATAAACAATGCGACAATTGAAGTTGGAAACAATAGCTCAGTCTGACAGAAGCCTGAATATTCATGAGGTGCGTCTGCTCTCAGTGTCAACAACTCCTCCAGCCAGACTGCTGCAGCAGAAGAGGGAGAAAAGAAAAGTGCGTCTCAGGCTACAGGGTCACTTTCAAAATGTCAGCTGGAGAAAAAACAAAAAAAACACACACAAAAAAAAGTATTTCTAAGGAGCGGCAGAGACGCGCCAAGTGACCGAGAGGAGGAAGGAAAGTTTGAAGACGGGATCTGCCTCATGTGGACTCCACAAGACTTAAACCTCCTTTATCTGAGTGAATGATGGACAAACAGTCATGAGCGAAAACTAGAAGGACTGCAGCTCACCCTAACTACGAAAGAAAGATGATTACAAAATAAAAGCGCACTTCCGCTCACTGTAAAAAGCCAATTAAACACCGCGGAGGGGCCCTTATTTGTCGCTTTAAATTCTAAACAATGCACATGCGTGGCCCCTAATCAATGCTCACTGATACATCCAATATCAACTGACACACAATGGCGTCATCCCGCTTGTTATTGTAACCTCGGAGCCTCACGTCTTCAAAGTGCACAAGTCATGAGGAAGATTAGGCACCGGGCCTCCACAACACTTCATACATACAATGAGTTTTAATCAAGACCAAAGCAGTGCTGAGGAGCATATGGGCCCCAACAGACGCTGCAGTAATCCCTCTTGGTTTTTTGTCTAACAGCGGGCTGCACAGCGCCCCTTGTCCCCTGGTCTGGACGCTGTCCGGTCGGTCACAAACACGAGACATCCTCACGGACCATGGGCCCGGTCAAAAGCTGCTGGTTAAGGCCGCAACGCCTGCAGGGGGAATGAGGGGTTCCACACCTGGTATGTGGTCCGATCATCAGTTATGAAAATGAAATGAGAGTAAGATGAAGGAGCGATCTGATTTACAAAATATCCCAGAAATGCACCAACCTGCGAGCTCCGCAAAAGTCTGCAGGTCTTTTTCCCCCTTTACCAAGAAATCCAAGTCACATTACGATCTCATGTGCTGCTGAACTCGCTGCAACCACCAATATGAGGCAAAGGCACCGGCGAGGAAAAGGCAAATAAAACTAGATTATTAACGGGAGAAAAGAAAGAAGACACACAGAGATTATAAAAACTGTCCAGGAATGTGGGCCACGTTACCAAAACTGTAAAAAAATGAAGTTATGGCTCTCAATTAAAAATGACCACGTTGCTTTTAGATCTTACAAAATGTTTGATAGGCTGCATGGCTGCTTGATAGATACAGTATATGCATGTGTATTTATTGCTCGACATTGTAATGAAAATAAACATAAAAGCAAAATAACATAATGATGTGGAAAAATGTGCCAACAACTAATAAAAAACAAAACAAAAATAAATAATTTTTTTTAAGCTAATCCAGCAGTATCCCCTTGAAAGTGCTTATCCAGGCTTAGTCGACATTTTCTGAAATTATTTAAGTTTGTGACATCATCAATGAATTTGATAATCTTGTCAAAGATTAAATTAAAAGGGTTTTGTATAGCCTACATAATAACAGATTTAGATGTTTAAAAAAAAATGAAGTCTAAAGAGATTTGAAGTAAGCGCAGTAAAAAGCATGTTATTTTAATTTCTCAGACTGCTCACACAAATCCATGGATTTACAGAGATCCAAAACTGATAATGATACGAGCAGCTTGACTAGCTGGAGGTCTGATGAAGCAAAGGGCCACACATTCCTTCCTGCACAGGCATCGCAGAACCTGCAAGGTATCCTCAAAAAAAAAAAAATCACTGTTCCCCTCAAAACCTGCAGTGACTTTTTACCTCGACATGCACACGAAAGGAGCTTCTCTTACTGCTGCAGCTGAATTATTTCTTTCCTTTGCCACAAAGTGCTCTTTAAAAAAAAAAAAAAAACTGTCTCGCCAAATATGCCTAAACATTTGGCTTATGATGTTCATAAGCCCCACAGGACACAGAGGGCTTATCAGTTCATTAGCCACTTGATGGCCTATTTCAAGTTATAGTAGGTGGGAGGAGGGCGATGGATGAGGATATAACCATCCATTACTGAGGCATATTTTGTTAAGCTATTCAGGGGCACAGAAAAAAAAAAAAAAACCTCAAACCCATAAGAAGATTACCAGATCTCAGCATATGTTAAAAAACACATTATTACTATGCTTATGGGTCGAGTTAATACCTAGTTAGTTAAAGCTCACTTAGTTAGTACTGAAGGCCGTCCATTTAAAAGAACATTTTTTGCTTGAGTTTAGGACAGGCCATTCAGGATAAATATATTTTTTTTTTCGCAAATGTGATCAGAAAAATAAAAATACAGCCAGTAAATGTACGTTTGACGACCACATTTGTTCAAACTCCTTGGATTAAATATTCCCCAGCCATTAATAGAAATCTCCTTATGGAGACAAATGGACATATTTTCACAGTGGATTATGCATCGTCCTCGTGGTGATGTCCCCACACACAGCAGGGCGGTAAAGAGTAAAGTGCTGAAATATTACAAGTTTAATGAGCCCCAACTGATGACTGATGCTGAAGTCCTGCAGCTCAAACAGACCGTTTGGCCACTCCATATTAAACAGAGCCAGCTTCAAAGGACAGTTCTCAGTATTGTTGTTTTTATTTTTGTAAATTCCTAATGTGGTTTGTAATAGTTCTTCCATAAGTCATCCCCCCAGACCTAAAATAAATGTGCTATTGCTGCAATGGAAATATGTGAAAGAACTATTCCAGCTGCTGAAAAAGCCTTTTACAACTCAAAATATGCTTCAGTGTGTCAGCTGGTCTTGCCAGTCCCCCAAAACTCAGCTGAAGGAAGGCCACAGGATGTGGGTGAGAGCGCCGGAAACAACAAGCAAGTCGGACCTCATGTCAAGATTTTTTTTTTTTTCAAGCTTCAAGAGGGAAACTACAAGCTCAAAATATTTCTGCATGGTTTAGTCCATAAGACATCAGGGTGTGTGGTCTGAGCCGAACAACTCACGGGAATAACCCACTGTAATCCCACTTAAAATCCCACTGAGTGGAGGCAAACTGAGGATTCTGAGCATCGAACGTGCGTCAGAAACAATACAGTACATAACAAAGTTCAGCAGTGGTGTTTAACAACATTTACATAGTCAGCTTTTGATATTCTTTTCTGGCTTAATACTTACTTTCAAGTGAAACTGGGGGAAATAGCAGGAACAACTGACATTTGACACTGCATGTAAGCCATGATCAAACTCCATAGTTAATGGCCTCAAACACACCTTTTGATCGCAAATAGCTTACAAATTTAATGACTTCATGGTGAACGGAGCCAATTTCCCTCCATTCTGCCAGTATTCTCACCACAGGCTACACGGTATATCAAAAACAGCCACAGTGCATCTCAAAAGAGAAAAAGTAAGTGCAACAATACAATTTGCTAATTTCACATTAATCCCTGGCCGCACGAATTCAGCAGTGTCATGAATTAATTCATAAAAGGCGAGCGTTCTCTCCGACTCATTCACCATTACCACAAACATAATACAACAACAATGTCGATTTCTTTTCCTTAACATGTGTTTGGACTATGTAAGTACATGTGGTCCTGTTTCTACTGAGCCATATAATACCTGCAGTTACCTGTGAAAGACCCACTTCTCTCCTCCTCCTCACGGGGGCCGCTGAGCCCACGAGACCCCTCATTATAACAATTAACACAGGTGCATGTGATGGGGCCTCACTGATAATTTACACCTTTCTAACAAACACTCTATCTCTTAATCTCCTGCAAACACTATTCTCTTGTGAGACAGTAGGCCTATAGGAGGAACCAAAAAATTAATTAGCTGCATCCAACAGATTAGAGCTTGGAGACCTCCCCCACCCCCTCCCCTAAATGGACAGCAGTTAGTTAGACTGCAGAGCAGAGAGGGAGGAAAGGCAAATCAGCCCAAAGGCAGAATCTCCTCTTTGCTTATTTCAATATTTCATTTAGTGTTATACATCAATGAACTGTTTCAGGGTGTCATCGCGCAGAAGCTAAGCCGCTGGAATTCATGACCCGCAAGTGTATGCCTTCATCCAACGTGCCTCGAATACATGAAAGCAGGCGTCTCTATCACACAAGTTCAAAACGCAGTTCGGCTTCTTGAAGCAGCACCTCCACACGGCCGAGCCACTTTTCTACCAGCAGCACAGAAACTTCAGGGAGAGACGCTGGGAGGTGATTTTTATCTCTTTGACTACGCAGACGGTCCTCAAACCCCAGCATTGTTAGATTCGTTGACAGCAGATGATCAGCTGGGTGAAATGGTAAGATATTGACAGCAAGACATGAAGTGATGGAATGAGGGCGGGCATGCAGCGAGCAGTTTTCGGTTCCATGCTACACAGAAGACATGTTACACACTAATCTTCATAGAATGCTCTTTTAGGTAAGTATTCAAGGGGCTGAGCCTTGTGGTTAAGGCTCATACTGCAACATCCCACTGCTGCATGAGATGCCCCTCTTTCTCTCCCTTTGTCTTCTGTCTGCGTCTCCACTATCTGCTGCATAATAAAGGCAAAAAATACCCAAAATTTCCTTTTACGGTAGAAGCTAGTTCGTCATTCCTCCAGCTTCAAGTGGCTCACCCATTTCTGTTGTGCACTGAATAGTGAGACAAGAGTGAAAAACTTCAACTCCAATGCCATTTAGCATGCATCCTGACATCTTTCAATAGAGCTAATTTTGTCATTTTTACACTGACTGCATAATGCAAATACTGTCTCCAAAAGCCAGTTAGAATAGGCGTGCACTGCAGTAAGGACCAGGAACAGCTGCAGAGTTAAAAAAAAAAAAGAAAGAAAGAAAGAAAGAAAGGCTTGAATTCAGGCCTTCTTCATAGCACATATTTTGACTTGTAACAGCAGGAAAATCACAGGTGTAATTCATAACGCTGATGATGGCTGCACTGTCCAGGAACTGTGAAACTGATAACATTATAAACGAATGCATTCCACTTATGTGAGCTAGTTGCAGTGTCCTGGTATTCTGCATGCCGGTTCACAGCTGACTGGAACACCTGATTCATCAGAGCCACCGTTCACGACTTTTGTTTCACCTGTGCTTTTCCTGCTATTACAAGTCAAAATGTGTGCTTGCTGTACAGCATATATAAAAGCTTATTATGTGTCTGCTCCACATTCATCACGCGCTTCCCATGAATACTGCTCACAACTGAAAAAAATACATATTTAACCTCTTCTGCTGTTTTAATACAGGTTAGAGGCAAAACTACAAATTAGAGAAGAAGAAAAGAGGGGTTTTAGTGTGAAGTGCATTTTCATTCAGCCACAGGTAGTGATCTCCTATCCTGATGCACATCTGTCTTAATGGTAGTGGTTTCATACAAGAGGAAAAGGCCTGAAACTACGGTACAATATCGCTGAATTTGAAAAGTCTGCACTTCGTAAAGCATGATAAGACTTGTCTATCAGCAGATACCAACCCAGCTAAGGGTTTAAGCTAAGCATGTAAAACAGCATAGTTCATACTGGTGCATAGCAAGGAGTGTGGAGAGCAGCGTTATTCCTCTGCTGCAGTATGTGAGTGTTGGTTTACCGTTAATCTACTGACAAACATCCAAGATCATCTGGTGGCCCAAAGATGGTTCACTGGTGATTTTTGCCTCCCTGGAGGATCCCAGAAAAAAAACTTTTTTTTGTTTACATTTGCCCATGAAAGAGATTTATGAGAAAGCGCATAAAACACAATTTAACACGAGGCTGCAAAGAAAGCATCACATAAACTGGGCAGAGCTGAGTGCATGAGCACACCAGCACAGCAACAGTTGCCTGTTGAAGAGCTCCAGGGCCTGAGAGCCGGTATGGCTGTTAGGCAGAGACAGAAAGGGGCTTTTCATAATGCAGGCCAAACATTTAATATGGCTTAAGGGTTAAGAATCCCCTCTAAGTGAAATCTCAGTCGAATCTGTCTCTTTCGTCTTATACAGCCAATTTGACAGTTTCAAAATCCCTCTATCCTGATCAATTTTACCTCTCTTAATCCCCCCTTTCCCCCCTCCACCTGGTAGTCTGGGTTTGCATGCGTGCCTCCCTCTCTCCTGAGAGCATATGGGGCAGTGACTGACCCAGGGAGTCGTTGAGTGTGGGGACAGATGCAGCCTCTTCTACTCCCCTCCCCCCTCCTCCTCCTCCGCCTCCTCCCCGTCCCCCCTCTCCGTCCACCCGCCACGACCAGCCCTTCCCTCCTATCCACCTGTTTAGGTCACAGACCAGGGGGATGAGTGGCTGTGCGCGTGCCACACCAGCGGCTTGGCCACTGCGTTATTATCCCACCCAAGACAAAAGGGTATTTAGGGAGGCCGGCTGCCTGCCCAGGGGGAACACAATGCCATGAGGCTGGCAGGCCTGTGGACTCGGGGCCGTCGATCACGTGCCCGCTTTATGTGAATGAGCGTCAGGGGGCATCTGTTGTGTGTGTGTGTGTCTAACCTGAGGTATTATGCCAGACAAGGGGGCAGGAGACAAAGAATATGACGTGTGTGTGCATTTTTGTGTGTGTGTGTGAGAGAGAGAGAGACGCGAAGGGGGTATTTAAAAACAATTATTCTATTATAATTAAATGAGGTCTACACTTGAATACATTGTGGTCTAACTAATAACAGGTCAACTTCTGCTGCGTATGAAATTCATATTGGAGCAGTCGTGCCTCATCATGTATGCTTTCAACTGATTTTAACGCACTGCTCAACACACCTCAGCTGAGCCTCACAGTGAACGATGGTGCATTTGAGGGTAACTGTGATGTGTCAGAAATAAAAAAAACAATGTCAAAATTCTACAAGGTGATCCAAATCTGAGTATTGTCCTTTTTTAGTGAGCCAGTCAAAGCATTTCCTTCCTTTTACAGAGGCCTCTGTAATTAAGTTTAACCAAACATACCAACATGAACTCCGGCCATTTCATAATAAAACTAACTGTTCTGCTGTATAATTCCTATGTTTTACCATTTTGACTACAATTTGCCTCGGTCAGCACTTGCTCCCTCACATCAATTCACAGATCAATAAAATTGATCAGTTCAAACAAGCAATGATTAGCTGCGTCGATCTGTTCCCTGGTGAATGTGCTACCGTGTGTTTTATGAACTCCAGTGGAAAGCAGCGTTTTAATCCATCTGATTTGATCTCTTTGGATCTGCGTTAGATGCTCGATGTTGCTTCAAAATCCTTCTTAAAAAAACTAATTTTTCTCAGACCGTTTTAACATCATCAGCACTAAGTTGAGGTAGAATTGTCTTAATAGCTGCATTAGCACTTAAGTCTTTTATAATGTGGTGTTCCTGTTATTTTGTCCACTCCCTGCATGCCTGCTCTGGAAGCTCATGTATTCAAGCGTGTGTTTTTGTTTAGTCTAGACAATGTTACATCATTCTGGCAGGGGTGTTTGTATGTTATTGTGTCTATTGTGGCTTACTACATCGTGTCATGCTCTCTCGTCAGGCACGGTTACACATGGCTTGTGGCGCCCTGACCTACAACTCCCCCTCTTGTTTGTCAGCGGTTGTTTGGCCTACTTTCATAAAGACAAACACAGCCATTTGTTTTGTTTTGCATTTCCATGAAAATGGAATAAACAAATGGCAGGGAGGGGGACAGTTGGAGCAGCTTTTTTCTTTTTATTTTATTTTGTATAGCGTGGGGGGGGGGTACATAACTGGGTAGAACAACCTCTGAACACTCCAAATGAATAATAATTACTGGAAAATCATGTTAAAAAACACAAAAAATACATATAAGAATAAGCTAAGAACAATGTGGCGCCCTGCTTGCTGAACGTTAACGGAGAAGAATGAAAAGCTGGTCAATAATAAATAAAATTAAAGTCAGTTACAATTAGCCAACAGGTTTTTAACAACAGGAAAACAGTAGTTCAAAAACTTTATTTCTCATCTCAGTGGGTTTCCCTGACCTTCTGGACACCAACTGAACAGCGGGCCACAAGGCCAGCAGACCTTAACTGAATCTGCCCCCCCTTCACTCCATGGACAGTAAGGATGCTACAGTTCATTAATGAGTGTGCTCCATGGCTCTTTAAGAGTCCTTAATTAGTGGCACACTGACAGTGGCCAGCCATGCACCAGGAGGGGCATGCTGGGAAGATGGGGAGGCACCCCGGGGGAGGGGAGTTTCTAAACCCACTGTGGGCTTCACAGTTATAAAAAGAAGCATCTAACCTATTCTGAATGATCAGTCCACCAGTGGGACTGCTGAAGAAAATCAATTGTTTTGACACGAGGAACCTAATCAAACAAAATTGATTAGGTCTTTGAAAGGGTGTGACATGGATAGCACTCCAAGGCTAGGCAGTGGACTGTAGCAAACACAGGTGATTGAAAAGCTTAAAATGGGTGTCAAACAAGCGGGGGACATAATGTTTGACTTAAATTATCAGCAGTCCCACAGGAGGCTTCTGGGACCGCTCCCCAGAGCGGGGGGTGTGTGTGGAATACAAACAGGGGATTCACCAGTGACCAGTGGGTCAGCGCTGGGAGAGGGACGGGTGCTGGTTGCTCTTGTGGGACTTGGCGACATTCCTGCAGCGGCTTTTTTAATTTGCTGCACATGACCCCTACGCCCCACCCCCTCACTTCAAACATACAGCTACAGTCACTTTGAGCGTGTGTGTGTGTGTGTGTGTGTGTCTGTGTGTGTGTGTGTGTGTGTGTGTGTGTGTGTGTGTGTGTGTGTGTGTGTGTGTGTGCGGGGCAGGTGGGGGAGGGGGGTTATTGTAGGGTCCCAGATGGGTTAATGGGGAGTTTAGCATCAGGATTACAATGCAACAGTGTGGCTTCAGATTGAGTAGTTTTTACCCCAAGCTCACACAGGCCACCCCCCTCTACTGCTCGCCAACACCACCACCAGGCCAAAGAGATGTGGTTGGATGTACATATAAATAAGATATTAGGATTTTACTGGATAGAATGATCACAAAATACAATATTCAAATTGTACAGATAGATATAAAAATGGATCAATTTTACCCTAACCAAAAAAAAAACAAAAAACCCAAATCTCCATTTTAGCTATAATTATCAGTCGCTGAGTTAATGTAAGTGATTAGAAAACACTGTGTGCTCCCTCTCATGGCCATAGCTGGTTACTACAACTTTTTAAAGTTAAAATTTATAGATCTAACAATGTTCCTACTCCTCCTGTTAAAACCATAAGACAAAGACAATTTGTATGTTGTCCAGCCCTTCTCTACTTCATGCTTTTCCCTTCTCATCGCCCCCCTACCCACCCACTCACCCCCCACCAGGAACACTCCATCAGGGTGCTAGACTAATCTGTTTGTCAAAACATGTCTTGCCTCTGCACCCTACATCAACCAGAGGGTTGATTTTCCCTCCCTCCCTCCCCAGCTGCTGGCCATCACAGGTCCAGCTCCGGCACCGCCAGCCAGCCCAGGGAGATTGAAATGTTAAGGGCAGGGACGACAGCTCCACTAATTAAATTCCCCAGGTTAATCCCTGCCGATCCCCTCATTGCACTCTCCCACCAGGCCCTGCAAGGAGACAGGGAGCAGAGACCGGGGGAACAACAAACAAACATTCACGACTAACAATGGGCACGGAAAAATTCAAAAAAAAAAAAGAAAAAAAAGGAGGCTGATTGTGAAAATGAAAAGCCTGAAACACTGCATGAGGTGGACAAACAAGCACATGTGTGGAAGCAGGACACGCTAACATCGCCAGACATGCCTGCTCACACTAATGCAAGCAGAAAAGCCATGGTGCATCATGATGACAGTCTTCATCCCATGTCTTCGTTACAGATGACGGGAACAAAGCCAAACTAAGCATTTTCTCCTATAACCAACAACTCCCATGTTGATAACCTGTGTGACACATTCCCAGGACCAGCCTCAGACCTGTCATCATCTCAGCATCATGTCTGACCCTGTGCCACTGTACTACAGCAGACAGCTGACATGCTGACCGACGACTGGCAAACTATGTGACCTTGGCAGCATCAGAAGAGGTGCTGCATTCCACCTCCTCACCTGGAGGAGCAGAGAGGAGGAATTACTTTGAACTAGCCTGAGAAGAACATATTTCTTTTTCATAGGCTTTTAATGTGAAAGAGACCATCAATTGGCCCTCAAATGGTAATCTAAAGCAAAGCAAATAATCCTGAAGAGGAAGGGAAAGCTTCATTTGTAAGCTGTCAATGCTTCACACCACCTCTGAGGACCAGGGAAGGTACTAGACTGAAAATAGTGATAAATCTATGTGCATGTCAAGTTTTAAAGTAATATTCACAGCAGAAGCATCATCAAAAAACAGCACTACAGACAGCATATTGTAGTTTCTATCATTGCTCTTTGGTTGTGAACGGATGTCGTGGGTAGAGGACAGTGGCTTTAAAAGGGAGCGAATAGAACAGGTGCTTTTGTACATAGTGGGTGTGGTGTTGGGGAAGATGTGGGTGTATTACACAGTGTGGGCGTGCTGCGTCACACACACCACGCGCCTGCGTTGTGGCTTCGCTCAGAGGTGTAATGCCTGATTAGGGGATTACAGGAAAGTGCTTCTTTGCAGTTCTGTGAGAAACAATTATTAACATGTTGGTGTCTCTAATCCTGGATAAACACAGCTTTTCAAGAACAACAGCGAGTCTTTCTTCCCCCCTTTTTTAAAAAATCCGTGTTTAAACCCCGTAGTCACTTGAACTCCAAAGCCTAACTAATACCAGCAGAGGAGACAGGCCAGTCGTGTGGAACACTGTCATTACAGAGGTTGTGCTCTTGGTGGAAGACATGGCTGGCCAGCAGGCCTTCACATCAGAGGGGAAATCCAAATTTAGCTTGGGGAGAGAAAAGCATTGTGCTGAGCACTGCTTGTTGAAAGGGCATTAGACTGAAACATGTTCACAGCCTGTAATCTTTTATTTGTTTGTACACTTTACTCATGTAATCTGCTTTCTACTAATACGGAGATGATTTTCTAAGTCATGCTGGGGGACCCATGGATAACAGATCCAGGTGGGGCTGCATCACAAAGACTTGGGCAGGTTGATGCTGCGTAACTGTACATGTTTTCGTCTGTCAGCAAGAGTGTGGAACTCTGGGCATGGAAGTGTTGAATGGCTGGTTAGTTTAAACCACTTTTTTACATAAGGGAAGCAGCACAGCTTCTAAGAGAGGCACTTTAGACCCATTATTTAGTTATTACAACAATTATAACAGGTAGTAAAGCTAACCTGAAACAGCAAACAGCAACAGGTTATCAGTGTTAGTCAGAGCTTCCTGAAACCATAAAGTCCCAGTTTACACCCCTGTAACAGCAAATGAAGTGTGGCTGAACAAGATGACTGTCTACCAGAGACCATTAACAGACACCTAAACTAAGAAGTAAATACACAAGTGATTCATGAACTACACTGGAGTTAATTTAGTGCCAGTTGTGTGTGATAAAAGTCATGCAGGAAGCAATCAACACACTGCTGATTCCTGAGCCACCAATCTACCCCAACACACACACACACACACACACACACACACACACACACACACACACACACACACACACACACACACACACACACACACACACACACACACACACACACACACACACACACACACACTCTATCATTTCACTGTTGCCTGTGGCTCTGAAATACAGCACATCAAAACAACCTGTAAGTTTCATTTCCGATACCCTTGAACCTGCTGACTGGCCAAACTGTCCACTAGCTGACACTTTGAAGAGTACCTCAACTCAGTCGTCTCTCCCGCCGCCATTCTGACTGGTCCTGAGAAGAGATGATTGATGATACATTTATTAACGTGGCAGCTATGAACAAACATTCAGTTAACAAATCCAGATCAGTACTGAGCCAGGAAATAGCAATTCTAAACTTTGATTAATGGGGAAAGGGATATTCTTTAAATGCAGCAATTAAAGGTTTCTTTAAAACACGTAATGCTGGGCAGACTTCATATACAATTTATTTTGATCATGTCAGTGCACTCTTATTGACCTCCCAGTCTGCCTAGAGGCGTACCAGTTGATTACCACCATGGTTCCAGTTGCCAAGCTCCCACAGAAGGGGGCAGGGTGAGCGTGGTCCTAAAGGTTCTGGTGCTGGTGTGCGATGTTGAGGATGTGTTGTGCCCATCTGGCAGGGCAGGGTTTAGCCCTAATCCCAGAGCCCCTCGGCAGGGGAGCCCCAGGCTGTTGATCACTGCCCCCCTGCTGGCTCTTCCACACTCCTGACCTCCTCAGCGCACAAACACACAAGAAAACAAGTCTGCACACACAACATCAGGACAGAAACTGCAGGGCGCTACACAAGATTAGTTTATGAGACCGTCATATTGCACAAACATCTTTCTAGGCATGTGTCAATATTGGGTGAAGAGTTATGATGACATGCAGCAGCTCCGGAACACAAATACAGGCAGACACTGTGAAAGACAAGACGGAAATATGACCCCAACCAACAGGAAAACACAGAGAAGCATATAAACACACACATGCAGAGGGCGCACAGGCTTGTTTTTGTGAGGCTATGTAGAAAACACATTTATCACACACAAAAGTAGAGACCGAGTAAATATACACACACATAATTACAAAAACATAGACAGATAGGCAAACACACAAAGACACCCAGAAGCAGTCACCCAGCCATACACACCACACACCTAACCACTGATAATCCCCTAGACACAGAAACACACTCTCTCTCTCTCACACACACACAGACACACACACACACACACACATACAGAGCATCATTATGTTTATCACTGTGAACCAGCCCACCGACACCCATCACTCTAATTCCATTTGTCTGTTTAGATTCGTTTTGCTTTAATCCTCCCTTGTTTGTGCACATCTGCAAGCACTGCAATAGTACAGACACAGCGAGACGGAGAACGAGCGGGAGAGAGACAGACAGAAAGAGACAGAGAGTGAAAGAGAGAGAGAAAGAGACAGGGAGCTCACAGGGAGCACTCTCCCCTCCTGACATCCTGGTCCCTGTAGCTCCAGCAGAAGGGGCAGACAGGCGTATCTCCTTGCCCAGGGAGAAGCTCCCTGTCCCAGCCACGGAGCCGCCGCCAGGCCCGCGGGCCCCTGTAATCACTGCAAACAGTCAAACATCCAGTCACACAGGCTCTTACACCAACACAACGTTACAGGCTTTTTACACAGTATTACACCACATCTTATTATCCCATTCAAGTCCCTCTATTAGCTCAATTGGATGGTGGGATTTTCATTTGTAAATTGGGGGATTTTAGATTAGCTTGTCTGTCAGCGATGAAATGCCCCCTGAGACTGTGAATTATGTGACCAATCACATATGAATCAATGCTTACGCATGCTGCAGCGCATGAATGGATGGTGTCAGCGAGAGGAAATGAAGCAAGTTTAACCTAGATTATGTACTGTATGTATAGTACATCACAGATATTATCAACGCCAGCATCACGGCTGTATGGCTGCATGGTCACAGATTAGATCCACTATAGTCTTTAACTCACCAAATACAGTCGTATGAATTAGCCTCAATGCATCAACAAAACGTGAATGACACCATTTTTGTACGGCCGACAATGAGCAGTGTTTGCTTTTATACGGCAAATGATATTCAGGTCTAATAGAGAATTATTAAAGAGATAAATATTAGCTGCTATACACACCTAGCAGCAACATTATGCAGAACTGAAGCCGGTTGGTTGAAAGGAGGCGAATGAATTACCCCTCTTCCTCCCCAGGCCCTCCATTCAGACACGGAGTGAGAGAGGGAGGAGAGAGAGGAAAAAAGGCACCCCGAGCTAGTCGAGAGACCCGGCAAATTATGAAAATGCCTCTCTGTGTCCTAAATGGAGGCCGAGCTCTTTAATGTGGCACAAAATTAGAACCTGGGGGAGGAAGTGTGGCCCGCTTGATTGGCGAAACCCCTCCTGGTCCACTACCCTCCTCCTCCCCCCCTCCTCTCAAAGCACACAGAGATATTATCCTGTGGCTGGTGGCACTTTCTTGTATTGGGGAAACTGAAGGACCCCAGAGAGAGCCCAGGGGCGTCCATAAAGGTGGCTAATTTGTCAGTTTACTCCTCAATTATTTAAATAGATCTAAGAAGGGAGCGGAGAATGGGGCTTTTTCTGCCTCTTCGCAGTCAAAGCAGAGAGAGACCTTTCTCCACGGTAGCCATTTTCAATTGCGCTCTGCACTGCTGTCTTTGATATACAGAAGTGCAGTAGTGGAGAGGGGCTGTATCAAATAAACAAATGTGTGTACACAAGATAACAACGGGAACTTGGGGATAATATTCAGTTTGCTCTGAAGACCTCAAAGTTATTTCACATTTACAAATTTACAGATTAAAACAAACTTTACCAACGTGTGCCCACAAAGTACACAGACACATGATAACACTGTGTCTGTGTCATACGGGGGCAAACACACACCCACACACACCCACACACACACATTTACACATGTATCAGCGAGGATTTAGCAGGTGAGGTTTGGATATAAAGCGAGGACCCTTTGTTACCCGTCCCTCTGCTCCTCCATCCATCCACACTTTCAGGTTATAACCCCACCCCCACACTATCCTATCAGCACCCCACACCCAGCAGGAGCACCAGCTCACACAGCCTGGCAATGCCAGCTCTCAGCCAGAGAGACCACTGGAGGTATGTGGGGCCCGGGGCCAGAGATTACCCAGCGGTTGAAGATTGATCCTGGAAATGGAGATGTCACATTCCCCAACCCTCTGACCTCTAATCCCTCACATATCTGCCTCTATTGTTTGGTTTGTTTTACTGGAGGAGTGAGGCTGTGTGGGCCGAGGAGGAGGAGGAGGAGGAGGAGGAGGAGGAGGAGGACGCTGTGGAGGTGGAGGGGGTCCACGCAGGGTCCTAAGGTGACCTTATCTCTCACATGCGTCTGGTGGAGGCAGGTAAAGGACCCTCTCTGGGTCTGAATGCTTTGCGTGGACCCCTATTGAGACGAACTCTCATCTGTGCAACAACAATCACTTTCAATAAGCTCCATATCAGCAGCGATGCCAGCACTGAGTCCAGTGGCAGCACAATAGTCTGGGTGCGCCTACACAAAGACGTGCACGCCAAGACAATGGCATAGTCTTTTAAATTCAGGAAGACACTTACAACTAGCAAAAACACTTTGTCCATTTTGACAGAGCAGACACAAAGCAACACAAACACAAACAGGAATACAATGGAGAGCACTACAAACAGCTGGACAAATACACCTGCAAACAGACTGTACCTGACAGACAAACAGCGGCTACCACACACTGAGAAACACACACATCAAGAGTGACAGCAAACAAAAACCCGAGACAAGTCAATCATGACATCATGTCAACACAGACTGAGGTTAATGGGCCTCATTAGACCCAATACACATTAATGAGTCTATAGGAAAACAACAGCTTCAAATACGTTCGGAGATTTTTAAAGTTAAGGTGCTGAAAATCTACAGTCAACCAACCGACAAGAGTTGCCATTTCGGATAAACCTGCAACTTAGTCCACAAGAATAACAACAATCCCGAGCTAAAAATACGTATGGAGTTTGGTAGTAGGCATTGGCAACGTTCAAAAAGATGGGTGGCACCTCATAAACACCCTTGAAACAGGTTCCTCACGCTTAGGAAAGGGATCTGCAGGCAAAGTTTTTCCAGAGTGTGAGATTGTGCAAAATCTGCGGCCAGCTCAGTATATCATGCCTCTCACACCCTCTATTCTCTTCCCAAACACTAACCAACACACCCCGGCCCTCCGCCTCCCTCCACTCCAAGCCTCCATCCAGCCAGAGAGAGGAGAGGAGAGGAGATAGGCCCAGTTGCTAAAGCTGTCTTTTCAGCCCCTGCTCCCGCTCGGTCTATCTGAGATACACAGCAAGCGGAGGTGTCGCTTTTCCGCTGGCATTTCGGACAGTATCTACTTATAGACGGGAGAAAAAGAGAAAAGAAAAACAGAAGGGGTATTATCAGGGAGGGATGAGAGCAGCAAAGGCATTTTGTCTTTTTATTCCCCTCCTAAGCCCTGGGCTTTGCTCCCAATCCGATTGGTCGATACGGCCAGGGATGTAAATGAAATGCAAAGAGGAATAAGGCTGGCTTCCCATCTCCAGTGTGTGCCCCCCTAAGTCCTCCACCCCTCTTTCTCTGTCTCACTCTGTCTTGCTCTCTGGGCTGTTTATGGTGTTGTGTTTCTGTCTCCCCATTCACAGACTTGCTGCTCTCCCTGTTTCCGTCTCACCCTCCTCACTCTGCCCCCCCCCCCCCCCCCCCTCCCCTCCATCGCTCCTCTCTCGCTGCATCCCTCCTCTCCCTGGCTGGGCTCACAGCTCTTATCTCCTCAGACGCCCCACATTCCAGCGTTGCCGTGGCTCCCTGCCTGCATCCCTGGTCACGGCGATTCCATGGGTTCCCACAATCCTCGGCAGCTTGCTGATTTAGGGTGGGCAACTGACTCTCAGAGACAGGGGAGAGGAGAGGAACAGAGGGGTTAGGGAAAGACAGGGCGAGAGAGGATGAGAGGGTGGGAGACAAGAGAGGGATGACAAAGGGGAGGACAGGAAGAAAGTAAAGTAAAAAAAAATATCAAGAGGGCGTGAGACAAGAGACAGCAACTAATTGAGATGAAAGGACAAAAACAAATATGATCAATATTTTTGACCCAAGAGGCTTAGTGTACTTTAAAAAAAAAAAAGGGTTCAAAATGTGTTAAAATAAACAGAATCTTTATTGAAATATTTTAATCTGTACAAAACAGAGTGACAGTTTCCCCCTTTTTTTTTTTTAGAGGAAACCAAACCATCTGTGCTGCAGCAGGTCGAATCTCATCATCCAGCCAGCTGACAGCCGCTAACCAGGCCTGCGAACAGAGAGGCAGATTACATTCTGAGAAAACTGCACATGCACTTACTGTCCTTTGCTTTCTAGTGCTATCTCAAACAGCAGGCTCCTTCAGCAGTGTTTTATAAAGCTTATGGCAATACACTGGTTTGACCTCTGCACAACAAATTTCATGGCACACATTAACATCAGCACCAGCATTTACAAAAACAGCGTTTTACTGAGGTTTTGGACACTGAGAACATGTCAAACACAAGTGACTCTGGTCACTACGTCGTCTCTCCAGCAACCCTCACAGGGCTGAAAGTCCATTTTCCTGGTAACTGAGAGGCTGACGGTCTCGCGTGTCCTACGTGTGTCCCCGGACTTTGCATGGCTTTGTGCTTCGCTCTCTTTCCAGTGCGACGATCTGTTTATTGACTACATTTGTATGTAGTTCCAGGCAGAGAAAAGGCTTGGGTGGAGATTTAAGCATGTTCTCACACACACACACACACACACACACACACACACACCGACATGCAAACCCAAATCAACACACATGCACGCACTGCACACAGAAACGCACCTCTAAAAGGGTCCCTGGCATTCTGACATTTCACATTTCATTTAAATCCACAGGGGATTACAACCCTCCCGTTAGGAAAGAAGAGAGGAAAAAAAACACTCATCGAATCCATTAGTTTTAAACATTCAAAGGACCATCTAAGATAGACTGATGGAAGGATAGAGGGGTGGGTGGGTAGTGCCGGTTGTGCGGAGTGGGGACTATGTGGCACAGCACAAGTCCGTCCTAGATTAAACAGCTGCTCTAATCCCCCATTTCTGCCCCCAAATTGGTTTTCCCTCAATCTCGGCCTTGCCATCCTGATGTGAGAAAAAGAGAACTAGAGCAGTGGCTGAGGCAAAATAATCAGCACGTTAAAAACTGTGAGAGCAGAGGAGGAGAGAAAAAAAAAAGGACGAGACGCAACGATAAAGCAATCGAATGGGTGAGTTTAAGGGGAGCATGTACAGCTTGATTGGGGTCAGTCAAGGATTCCCGAAGTCAAGCTCTGTCCCAGGCCAACTATAAACATTCATCAAAGGAAACATGGCCACACCATACTTCTCTGTGCTTTGTGAGACCAGCATTTCTGCATCAGCACTCCTCTTAACCCCCTACTCATAAGTCCAATTTGGGTAAGTCCATTTCGCCATATTCACCAGAAACCAGAAACATCACTACATCATTCTATCCTTCTGGAGCACCGCCCTTAAGCCACGAGAAGAGGCACATTCAGACTTCATCCCCGGTGCCTTGCACTTCATGCTGGGCTTGTGGCTCACTCGCAGTGTGCCAGCTGCATGCAGGTCTCTCCGGATCCTGTTACGGGGCACGCCTCCTGCTCTGGCGGAGCCTGTCTCTCTCTTTGAGCAGGTGAGTAATGGCCGAGCGTATGGCGGGCGCCTGGGGATCCGTGGGTTCCTTCTCTAAGTAAAGACTAAAGTGCTGGGTGCTGCAGGTCAGCAGGCTGTCTGGACTGTAGCCCTGGTGACCCGAGCGGAGCAGCCTCTCGCAGGCCAGTGCCAAGTTCTTGTCCCAGTTTGGAGGGTAGTCTGAGTGGGCCTCCACAATCTCCTTATACAACTGCCCAGCAAACACAAACACAGAGATGCACACATGAAAGCAGATGTTATGGCAAACATTAAAAAAAAAAAGTCCCTGAATATGCCATACTTTGCCTTGTGTGGCACTTAAATCTGAACCGTTATGGTAACAGCGCTGTTGCATGTTTGTTGAGGTCAGACTCACAGTGTAAGACAGCTCAAAGAGGCGAGCTTTCCCCTCTCCCTGCAGCCTTTCTGCCAGGTCAAACAGAAAGAAAGCCGTCTTCATCCTGAAACAAAGCACGCAGGCTCAGGGCTAAGTGCTGGATGGATGAGCCATGCAGATCCACACTCACAGACGCACCACTCCAATGGAGTGATTTATGTAGATGCCGATACCAAATAGAATGTACATGTAGATGCTCTACCACACAAGACTGGTTTATGGAGATGTTCTCGCGGGCCAGTATGAATCGTGACGCAGCATTTTATTTGAACGCCTAAGTATACAATCTCTCCAAAGAGGAAATAAAAAGTTTACTGTACCTGGCTTGCCACATCTCCTCATTAGCGACATGCTCCCAGGATGCAGGATGGAAACTGTACACACACAAAAAACAAACATTTCTTTATCTAAACAGCTTCAGGCGCTAGCTTGTGCACAGTTCCACTAACTATAAATGATTATTTATGTGAATATATTGTTCCACTCGGGAGTGCAGGTTTTGATACACTAAACATCAATGTTTGCTGCATAAACATTAAATGACTGAGCAACAATACCAGCCAGCACATTAGACATGGAGTAAAACCACATCTCCCTTTTTTCACTTTGTTGACTGTAAACACTTGACCTCTTCTTCAAAAGAATATTTTAGCAGGGTTCCCGAGCTAATATTTGGCTTGTGGGCATCGGCGGACACGCTTGTCGTGAGGGTGCGGGAAATAATGTCACAGTATTCAGCCGTGGATATCTGAGTGAATGAAGGGCTGCTGGCAACAGCAACAGAATATGCAGCTTTGACTAATTCCACTTTTGACACAGTTATTGACAAAATGCAATAAGAAACTCATTATTTTTCATCTTCAGTCTCATTTCAAATGGCTGTGGGCCTAATGTCTTGCTCTGGTTGAATTCACAAAGAGCTGGATCACAGCATGAAGAACAGAGGACAACCTCACTGAGGGAAGCTCTGTGGAGTCTGTGGAGGGATGACTGCGGACCACAGAGAGACGAGCGGACGAGGAGATGTCGGTGATGGAATATGTGGCGAGGACTATTATCACGCTGAGTGAATATTAGTAGTTTCGTCTGAAGATTGTGAGTTGTGTTAAACAATGTGCAAAATGATTCTTCTTGTGGGCCTCCTGGAAATTACAACCTGCCTCTTAAACCTCACTGACTTGCCACTGGGCCAGTCTTTACAAACTCATAATGTGGAGCCAAACATTGTTCAACCCACAGAGCTTCATTTTAAGTTCTACTCGAGATTCCAGCGTTTCCCAAGATGACAAATATGCCAGACATGACTGTGGGGAAACGTGTAAAATTATGCACAAGGCGTTGAACATTTCCATTTGACAGAATAGTGCTGCAGTAAAAAAGCATGGGCTCCTGGGTTTGAATATTTCACTCAGTGTAAACATCACAAAGCTTCAATGAAGAGCTGGAGCAAGCTGATACAGAGTACCTATATCATTGTTGAACTGTGTGGAAAAAGGCAATTGAAGTTACAACCCCAAGTGCAAAAAAGTGGGGATGCTGTGTTCAGCATAAATAAAACAGAAAGTATATTTGTTTGACCTCATCACCTTCATAGATTTTTTTGTAAAAATGTGCTTATTCTGAATTTGATTCAGCAGCACGTTTCAAACAAGTTAGGACAGGAGCAACCAAAGACTGAGAAAGATATTGAATGCTCCAAAAACACCTGTTTGGAACATTCCACGGGTAAACAGGTTCATTACTAACAGGTGATAGTATCATAGTATCCCAACTTTTTTTAGAATAATGATTGTACTTGAGAGGAGGAAAAGGGGGAAACTGTATGTTTAGGGCTTAAACGCGTATCTGTCTGGAGATGTTAACGATTCTGTATGTTTGTGTGTGCACCTGTTGTGTGGTTCACTCCAGTTGTAGATGTTGCGAGTTCTTTGGGCCCACTCTTTAGGGTGCAGCTGCCTGTGAACTGGCACCAAGTAGTCACACACACCCAGGGGCCAGCGAGAGAAACTACGCTCCCAGCTGGGGTCTCCGTCAGGCAGCCCAATGCACGCAAACACATCCCTCCTGCAGAAAAACAACCGGAGAGAGGCTGGCTCACATCCTCAATTATCATCCAACATGGCTTTTTTTCCTCACCAGCTAGGTGCTGAGGACGAGACACACAGGAACACCAACGTTTCAGAAACATCCCAACACCTTCTAGTTTCCCTCCAGCCCCGTGGTCCTCAACAAAGCTTCAGGCCCTGAGGGTTAATCCCACAGGTCAGTGTTGCCCCACTGAGAGACAGGCATGTTGGCCTGGCAAACACTGCCCCCTGGTGGGCTTGGTATTAACAGGTCTCCAGTCAGTTTCTGGGTCTCAATTCCTCTTGGAGTGAGTGAATGATGAACAGAGAGCAGCAATGAGTCCGCCAGAGACTGTTTAACCAAATCAAGTAGATTAGCTGACTTCTGTAGTTCATCAGACTGCTTTTATGGCCTCAACAGTTCTACAGGCTTATCTTCTCCCTGCACTCACCGCCGTGTCGACCATCCCACTGATCTCTGCCTCATTAGATCACCCACTTGTTCATTTGGACCATTGTTGCCCACCCAATTTACTCTCTCTCCATTTTACAGCCTTCTATGTATCTGTTCAGCCCATCCCTTTTATTCACTGTGTGCTCTCTCCCTGAGACTCACTGTGTGTTGTGGGACAGAAACTGCTCCAGACTGAAGGTGTCCTTCTCCTCGGGGTGGACTGGATCCCACCAGCGGCCAGGGAAGTGTACCCCAGGGTGGTGCTGCGCCAGCTTGGCCACATACCACGGGTATGTCATCATCTAGAAGGAAGAGAGAGCACCACCAACTCTGTATTCTTTGTATTCCAGTATGGTTAACAGTTAAATTACCACCACTAAATAAAGGACTCATTGACTATTTCAGTGGCTTTAGCTCCATATTTGAGGCTCTCAAAAGGATTTATTTCTTACAGTGGAGTCTAAATTTGGAGGCTCTTGTTTTCCCTTCCTATTTTCATTACAATGCTGTCTAAAGGTCCTTTATGATTATGATGTTGAAGAGATATGCAAACCTATGATGTCTGTAATGACTCCATACTCCAACTCACAAAGCCTGCAAGAGACTTCAGGACGTCGGGATGTACTTCATGTTTTTGTATGAATTTCAGGCAGTTATCACACAACCAATATACACTGCCTTTTACTCAAAATATCATTTTAATCACAAATCTTCCTTTTCTTCTATTCCATGTTTTGAAAATACACAAATACTCCTTTTCAGTATGCAACATGAAAGAGAAAGGACATAAAATCTCAACACTGTTTAATTTTGTGTCCTTCTGGTTGGCCACTGAGTATTTCTATTTTTTTTTTACCTACTTTTGTAAAACTACTTGAGCTCAACTGTATTCAGAGGGAACTTTTATCTGTGGTTCTGAAATTAAACAGCTTCTAATACTGCTAGAGTCTTACTGCTGAGTTATGTAAAATATCTAAACTTCAGTGAGAAAAGACAGTGGAGGAATCACAGCTCTGACCTCCTGGTCGACCAGACGCACATCCGGCCGTACACCCTGGCAGTAGTATAAGTAGCGCAGAGAGTTTCCAGGCAGATCTCCTCTGGTCAGGATGATTGAGTCCGCTGGGATGGAGGCCAGGAGCTCCCTGCCGAACCTCTCGACCACACCGTTTCTGCTCTGATCACACTCCCTGGGATCATCAGCACATTCACCATCATACTGTATAATGTCATCAAAACCACAAGTTGTGTTTACTTGAATTTAAAAAGGGGCTTGAGTGCATCCTTACCCCTGCTTAGAAGTGTGTGTACAGTGTGTGTGTGTGCGTGTGTGTGTGTGTGTGTGTGTGTGTTTGTGTGTGTGTGTCAGTGTGTGAGAGTCTCTGTATGTAGGTACGCTTTCAAGGTGCTCTGAGGGTAAGTTGTCAGTGCCCCCGCCCCTTCCCCTCTGCAGAGCGCTCTGGCTGCCTATCTAATCGTGGGGAGACAGGTGTGATGGGTCTGACAGCACAGGCCATGCTCTCCCCCTGATCAAAGCCGCTCAGTGATGGCTGTCTGGCACTCCCCAGCACTACGCTGGTGTAATCTGCCTTCTCGGACAGCTAACATCTCAGACTGAGCTCTGTGAGTGGAATCTATGTGCTAACCGTGCCTCTCTTTAGCCCCTACCATGGGGTGAGCAGAGAAAAAAGCCTGACATGCGGAGTTCAGACCTGCGCTATGAAGCACAGAGGAGAAACAAATCAGGTTGACTCAGGGAAAACTTAAGCATGGGGATTTTAGAAGGAACCAGAATGAGAGGAGAGTTTTTATTTCACTTTAACTTTACTAAAGCAAAGTATCTAAAAGTAACTTCGGACATATTTGGGCCCAGTGTAGTTACTGCAGAATCAGCCTGCTTTTTGGGATCAAGAAAATCAAAGAAATTCACATAAAAGCACTATTAGAACTTGGAATCAACAGCCTGTAGAAGTACGGTCCAATGCAACCAAGATAATTATGGAAGAAAAGCCTCACTGATGGTATCAGGTTCTGAATATGTAAGCTCTAAAAGAGGCATGGACGCATACAAAAACGGTTTTGGAAACTTGACAGATGTATAACCATTCTTTACATAATTTTGGGTGTATTTTTTTCGTCAAGCTCACTGCTGTACTGTGATCACAGTCTTTGCTGCTGTAGAATTTGTTTTATAATTGTCTGCATAGTGGATGTTTTAAAACTGATTTTGTGTCTTAGTCCTAAAAATAAGGTCTTTTAACTGCAACTCTCCAATGGTGGAACTGGAATTATAAGTATTTGAGAAGCATTTGCATTTGATGTTAGCATGTCAGCATTTTAATCTCATAGCCATCGTTTCATTTGAAACCACGTGTTGTTACGGACCCAAACAATTACGAACACAACACAATATTGTTCTCATTTTTATGTCTTGCATTTGATGTTTTCCTCTCACCCAACAGGAAGTTTGTTACTGTAACTGAGTGCAAGGCTCACTTGTGATTGGTGCGCACCATATGTGCCAGCAGAGATATGGTGAGGACCCAGCCTGTGGTCTTCCACACCCCCCCACGGCCCAGCCTCCTCTCCAGCTCACTGTGTGTCCGGCTCAAGCCGAGGCCTGCCAGCACACACACTGCAGCATCACTCTGCAGCCAGAAACGCTCAACCTGCAGGAGGTGAGCCACACACACAAACACAGGCAGCACTGCATCTATAAATTTCTCCTATATTGAAAATTGAATTGCATACTGCAACTTTTCAGACCGCTGCAGGTGAATGAAAATGTGAATGAAAACAACAGAAACAGGATGTGAAAATGAGCTGAAGTCTCGTAGCTCACCACTCCCAGCAGTAGGGGTTTGCTGATGTCCAGGTTGGCTCTCCAAGCAAAAAACAGTGAGTAGACCACCAGCATGGTGCTCAGCAGCCACGACACTGAGCGACACGCCCTAGGATAGGAAAGCCCACTGGTTAGTCAGTATACAAACACTCACTTTCATCATTACTTCATGAATATTGCTCTGTACACTGCTGGTCTGCCATTTCCATATATGTAGTCTGATGTATTATTTTGTCTGTTTACTCTGTAAAAATATACTTGTTTTGAAGAAGTCTGTAAAAATATTAATGCAGGGATGGAGATCACAAGCCCGAGAGCAAATGCATACGCCAGCCAGCTAAGAGGTGCATGATTGATTTTCTAATGCAGACTGAGTCATAATGAGCTGCTGCCAACCGCTGAATCACAAACTCATTACAGTACAGCTGTAAAATGTACTTATACACTAAAAAGAAAACATGTTACCCTTATGGCAATAACAAATCATCATCTGAACCTGAAGAGACACTTTCAAGACACAGAAAATGACTTGGTTTTCTTGCCAACACATTGATCTGATGGGCTCCACTGACTGGTTACTACAGTAACACATACTCTTTTTACTTTTTTCTGCACATTTTGCACAATGGCTAAAAAATAAATGCTGATTTTTAGTAAGCAAACATTTTTTTTTTTACCTACAAACAGTTCTTCTCAACATTTTAACATGAGGCAAATTAACATTTGCATGGCTTCCTATGAAATGACCTTGCTCTTTTTCATCTGTGTGTGTGTGTGTGTGTGTGTGTGTGTACAGCCAAGTTTATCTACGTGCACCTCAGGAGAGGGGGAGGCATGGGGTGGTCGGTGCCCTACAGACCCCTCTGGGCTTCACTCTGCTTTATCAGCTCCACCCCACAGACCCAGCAAAGGCACTATTGTAATGAATTACTGGATCACTCTGCCACACTGCAGCATGTACATACATACAAGCAGTGATTTACTTGCACACACAAACATGTTTTTGAAAATCCAAAACAGGCATCAGCCTCTCTTGATTTGAATGTGCAGCGTCGCGACAGCTTGACAGTTAGGTGCCTCAGTGTTTTTTTGTATTCTTTTTTTCTAAGATCAGCATTTTGTCAGTGGTTTTGTTCCCCGTCTTTTACTCCGGGGGGATTAGATTTTTGGTTGAAGTGGCTGCTGAGATGTGCGTGTGTGACAGAGTTTGGTGTTTGATATGCCAGCGTCTCTCGCTCATCCCACCTGTCCCACGATGAGAGGAGAAGACCTATTCCTGCAAGCACCAGAGCAGGAAGTGAGAGGTCTGCCAGGCAGTGGTCCAACTGGGCCCTGCACACACACACACACAAACACAAACACACATGTAACACATGTGACGGACACCGAAGACAAGCTCAATTACCCTCCCTGCTACTGAACTCAAGGACAGCAATTATTAAATGCCCTCCATCCCCTATCAAAACAAACTCCTTGGACTGCGCGCTCCTCCTTTCAATCGGATTGACAGATACGAATGACTGTGTCATCCACCCCCCGCTGCCCCATCCTCTCCTCACAGCGCCTGTCAGTCACAGAGCGCTTGCTCAGAGCAGAGAGATAGTTTCCTGCCTCTTCCTTAATACCCATCTCTATTTGACAGCTTATTGAGTCTCTGTATCTCCCAATGTACACTATGTGTGAATGTGCTCACGAGCGTGTGTTTGTGGGTGTGTGTGTCAGCTTCTCCAGCGGGTTTACGTCTCCAGTGCGACATGCCTGTCATGTTCGCCTCTCTTCCCCATCTTGAAGGTGTGCTTGTCCATCAAGCAGCAGGGGTGATGGGAAAGGGTGGGTGCCTGGCAGAGGGGGGGCTGGTAGTGGGGGGTCTTAAGACGCACATGCACCCCCCATCCCGTCAGCTGGAGAAAGATACCAGGAGTGGGATGACTGCGGCGGTGGTGGCGGCGGTGGTGGTGGTGGCAGCGGGGAGAAAAGGGAGGGAATCGGGTGGAGGAGGTGGGTGGGGGTGCTGGAGTGGAAAAATACAATTTCTCCAGCTCTATTGCAGTGTCTGTCATCACAGCTTGTCACGCTTAAACACCAGAGCTGAGTGATCATTTCAAACTGCTGGAGAAACAGAACACAGCGATTTGGCCCTCTAAGCAGGTTCAGTTCTGCTTTGATGGGAGAGAGTGGAATGGGAAGAACAAAAGCTGCTGGAGAGAGGAGAGGGAGAGAGATGGGCTGCAGAAATTACTCTGGGCTCTCAGAACAGATTGGAGTGTCTGTGGTTAAACCGGTGTAAAACACCAGACCTAGCGCAAAAAGTGGTTGGGGCCTCCATCTCTAGAACCGCGTGTGCCCTCACTGTGCTTCAGATTGTGGCTTTTCTCTATTATTTTTTTTCCTACTCCATCTTAGAATCTACTGTCAAAGTAGAAAGAGAGGTTGTACAGACACCCAGAGAAGGAGCCAAAACCGCTCACTGCATAGCTTTGGAAACCCCCTTTTCAAACACCCTTCTGATGTTGCATCAGGGGACTGTGTCCAACCATTTCTGTTAATAAACAGTCAATAGAATAGTCAGAATATTAATTGATGATAAAACAAATCATTAGTTGCAGTCTTAAAAGACAATTTAACAATAAGCAGGCGGTGCTACATGAGATGCCAAGCTGTCATGGTATTTTAAAGATCTGTGATTAATCAGTACGTACTATGAATATGTATGAACTCGGTACAGTGAACCATAAAAACTTTATGAAGAGTGTTTAATATGTCAAATGTGCAAATAATTTAGTCAGAAAAAGGCCAAGCAGACTCACTTTAGCATCATGGTCGGGTTTACAGAGCTCTCTGTCTTTGCCTGCAAACACAAGAAGAATACAGTGAATTGGTAAATACATATCGCTGGTATACAAGGTCATAAGTTCAAGTTCAAGACCTATATTTGTCCTGACGGGGCAGTTGGTTCTGCTGCAGCACCAATCAAAACACATGGTGAAGCAAAACCACAAACACATAACCACACATAATAAAAAACTCAAAGCATACTTAATAGCTTAAAACAAAACCATGAGACATTTCAGCGTTGCTCAGCAGGATCACTATAAACAGAGCACACATATACTGACTGATATTATAGTGGGCAAGCAGCACATACCAGACTGAAGGTGCCATATTCAGCCCTCAGCAGGTGGGTCAGCAGGCCCAACAGGGTGGTCTGATCCCCCCAGCTCCAGCGGGCTGTGTTGAGGTAGGAGGAGATGGGGAGGTAGATGTACGGCACAAAGCCAGTGAGGAAACACACTCCCAGAGTCACAAGACCACGCAAAGAGAGCTCCTGTAGAGATGAGATGTCCTCATTTTTCTCAACCTACTGTATGTTCAGTCATCCTTCCTCTTTATAGGTGATTGTTAAGACTAACTCGAACATTAAACTATTTCAAGGTATGCTGGGAACAAGCCGAATCATCTCAGATCTCTTGGAGAAAACTGGATAATAAAGGCTGGATTTGAAATAAGGAACATTTTTCAGGGAAATATGTTTTCATATCTGTCAGAAAAACTGTTCCAAGGCTTATTTTCCTTGGACAAACCTTTCTGCGTATTTCTAAAGGGGTATAAATGCCCTTTTAGAAGTATGCAGAAGTGTTTCTGCTTCACTTTCTGTAAAGCCTTGTGCCAAAATTAAACTATGGGATCTATAATTGCTGCCTGCACACAGCAGTGCATACAACTAATATCTGCCAGTCTTCCTGTCTGCATTGAAGCTACTTAAACACACGTTTGGAATCTCTTCTATGTGAGCTTTTCTATATAAGACCCGAGAACTTACCTTGTGAGAGTAAAGTCGGTGGAGGACCCAGGGAATGATGACGAGTACATAAAGCACCAGGGTGTGCTGGTTGCAGAGCCCCAAGCCACAGCACAGTGCTCCCCAGTGTGCAGTCTGACAAGGTCAAGCATTAGTACAGCACTGTGAGTTCAATTTGAAGTGATGTTATCGAGGATTGATCAAAGGAAACTGGCACAGGCCCCTAATGAGGGTGAAAGTGTGCTGCACCGACTTACCTTCCCCCTCTGGGCGGCGTTTTCAGCACAGTGGAAGCTGGCAGTCAAGAAGAAGAGAAGACCAACAAAAAGGTTGTTGAGGGTGAAGACCTCCGCCACCATGGACCACTGCCAGCTCAGCCTGGACACAGCGAACAGCCCCCCAGCCAGTACTGCACCAGGACCAGGGCCCGCCAACCTGACAGTGAGGGAGGAGGGGCCGTCATTTCTTTGTGCTGACATTTCATTTTTCACTTTGGGGTCGCTGCAATCATCGAAAACGAATCCGAAAAGATATCTTAAAATATTCAAAAACACCTGTCCCAGCCTTACTTCTTCTCTTATTCAGTATTCATGGGTACAGAACTTCATGTGCGTTTTCCAGTATTATATTTGACCTAAGTCACTGACACAAAAAAAGGCAAAACAACAAAGTCAGCAGCTCCACACAAAATTAAAATTTGCAATCCAAAAAAAAAAAGCTGTCACTTTCTCCAGACTAATTTGGGGACCCATTATAATCTCCCTTCGACCCAAGTTTGCTTCTCGGACAAGACCTTGAAAAACACACAGTGAATTGGGCCATTCACATATCATGAGAAGTCCCTCCCCAGCAGCCGGTTGATCTCGAGCAGACTGGCACAGAAACCACCGTGGTAGAGATAGCACTTTATCCTCAGCTTCTTAAATATAATGTGTGCACAAAAGTTTCCCCTTCCTCCTCTCCTGTACTGTCTCCATCTCCTTTGCAGTAATTGAAGCAAACTTGGGATAATCTGTCATACGCTAAGACCCACCACTTACTAAAATGAGAGACAGAGGGGGGGGGGGGTGGGAGGGGAGGCGACAAATGATGGGGAGAGGGGAAAGAAAAGAAAAATAGTGCAGAGAAGTGTGCGTTAAAGGGGTGAGACAGTGTGCGGGATAAAGGATGAAATAAAGAAAAAGGAAGAAAAAAGTTCAAGAAGGGAGAGAGGGGAAAAAGAGAAAAGAAAAAAAAAAAACACAGCCCAGTCCCCGGCATGCTGGCTCTGAAATATGAGCAGGCTCGACAATTAGGGAAGTCAGGCAGTATGGCCCTTTCCGCCATTGTGTGGAGTGGCTTAGAGTCCTCATCAGCCTATCAGCTAACTGACAGGCAGAGAGCTGCTCTATTCAGCACCGCAGATACAAGCTGCAGGCCAAACGGCTGCCAGGTCCCTTATGACCCCACAATCCCTTGCCGGTGACAGCTTCAAGCTCCATAGCAAATTAGGCGCTCTCACATTACAATCGCAGAAGACAGATTCCATTAACGGTATCTGAAATTGAGTAGAGAGCAGGCCCGTTATCAGACCTGACTCATAAGCACCGCCATTAATCACAAGGCATGATACCATTTATACATTTCCAGCTCTCTGCCTGCCGCTGTGATAGTCAGCCACAAAAGGCCTGATGAGACTTAGGCTAGGGGAACAATGGAGCTTTCTGAGGAAAGCGCGGTAAATCAGGAAAAAAAGGAGAGGGAGAGCGAGAGGATGGTAGGGAAAAAAAACTCTGCTTGCTGACTACTTCCCCTTTTTTTCTTGGGTTTTCTCTCTGCTTCTCTCCACTATTTTTCCTCTGTGCTCACTGTAAGGCGAGCTTGGTGAATGAGCATGTACATATATGTGTGTGTGTGTGTGTGCGCACTTAAATGAGGGTGGGGGTTGGGGGGGTGGACTATGTTGATGGGGCGTCTAGGAGTGGGTCTTAATAAGAGATAGCAGCGTCTTTCTCGCTGCACCGCTCCAGGAATTAGTTGTAACTTGAAGGAAGGATGAAGACGGATGGGGTGGGGGGACTTTTGAGGTGCAGAGACCCCCCGCACCCTTAATTTTACCTCCCTGCATGACTATTAACCCACAGCTCATACACCTAGCAGGGGGGCTGATTTCGGGGTACCACTGGGTGCAGAACAGTCGTGGGGGTCCACGGGCGAGGTTATTACACCAAGTGCGTTTGTGCCTGTGAAGGCTCGCCTGATAGCCAGGCGGCACTCGTCACATCTTCAGAGAGAGACACACACACAAACATGCACGCACACACATTCCTGTTCCTCAACTTCTTTATTCTCCCTGAGTGCCTGACAAATCTCTCTGTTAGAGCTTGTCAGTCCATGAGAGCCCAGTGGTGTGTGTACAGTGCGGGCTGTAAATGACCTGTCTGTCTGCGCGGGACCACCTGGGTCCCAGTCAGCATTCTCAGCCCCTCTGCAGCTCATTCTCCAGGCTGGCTGCTCCCAGGGCGCGCAGATAAAGCAGGACATATTCTGACACCAGTGTGGCCGTGTTCCCTGTTATCGCGACTCAATGCGGTGCAGGATGCCGCTGTGCTGAAATGTTGTGGCTCAGTGACAATGGCCTGGTTGAGACGTGGCAGGAGAATAACACGGCTGATAACGAGACTATTCCACCCTGAACTGATCCACCCTGCCAAAATGTCTGTGTCATCACTTGGGTAATTAGCTGAATGACAAATATTATGCATAAAGCCTGGAATAAAGCACAAACTTGGAACTAATGTAAGAAAAGGAAGCTACAAATAATTCAACTCAAGAAAATTATGAAATAGGAAAAATGAGAAAATATTCAATACAAGACGAATCAGGTCCAAATGGAAAGATCAAAGGTAAATAACAAAACGAATAAATGACAATGATACCACGGGCTCTGGTAAGCAATGTGTCCCCTTCAAGGACACAACAAAAGCAGAGTAAAATCACTTTGAAGTGTCAAAATGGGACCTGCCTCATTTACCCCCTCATTTCTACAGTACGGGCCACAGACACGCCAGCAGCAGTCATCTCTGCTAAATAACAGCACACAAAAAGCCTACACCAGCACTCTGAACTGAATGAGGCTTCACAATGGAGCTGGCCAAGGGAGCCACTGTCACACACCACCCCGGGGAACAGACAATACCACAGCTGTGCCATCGCGGATCAGCGCCGCACTGTTCTCTAACCGAGTGGTGGTTTGGGGAAGCAGCGCTGGAAAAGAATCACACATTCCTGAAGAGGGTAGAGAGCCCGAGAGAGGAGGTGGCCTGCTCGGGCCGAGGCTGAGGTTTCCAGCTGGCCCTCGCCGACACCCCAGGGCTGTCCTCTGGCCAGGACACCAGGCGGGGTGCTAAGTAGCTATTATATGACAGTGGTTAAGTGTCTGATGCGCTGCTTTGGCATTTCAAAGCCCAGTAGCAATGGTTATACAAATTGAAGCTTTTAAATGATACGTTATGAATATGTGTCAGGATCAAATACTCTTCTAAAGACTGTTTTAAAGCCAGTCAGTGTATGGATAAGGGCTGAGCAATAGTTCAGTT